>NW_022590881.1:0-9611 GCF_004348235.1 Phoca vitulina
GTTTATTTGGCGATGTCTGTTTTTTTTTGTTTAGTTTTGTTTTTTAAACAACTGAAGGACTAGTATAAAATGCATGAATTTATAATGTGGAATGGAAACTATAGGCATTTTCTCATACAATTAAACATAATTATACACAACTATATATAAACTGTATTCAGTGAGGTTTTGTTTTTCTCCCATTTTAGGCTAAGTTCTGCTTTGGAAATAGGCAACCCTCAAATCTCAGTTGCTTCACATGCCAAAGGTGATTTAATCCTTGTCTTCCTGACTGACAGAGGTTGGCCTTTTCTCTGCTCCATGTAATCTGCACACAAGCACCGGACCGACTGACTGGTTATCTCTGGAAGTTGCTGGTCTGAAGGCAGAGGGGAAAAAATGGCAAAGCATGAGCTTTAAGGTTTACAGTTTGGCTTAGAAATAACACACTTCTCTTCAGCAAGTATCTCACATTTCCTGTCAGCATGGCAGTGAATAATCTTCCCATAGGGAGGGCTTCCTGGTGGGGTAAACATACAGAGAGGGGCAGCAAGTATTCTGAACAATAATATATTCTAACAAAATCCACAATAATATATTTTAATAATATATTCCAATAAACTTCTAGTTACTTCTCATTAAAGAACTGATAAAAATCCTTAGACCAAGTGTGGTTAAATGTGATTCAATTCATATTAATTTGTGATTTTGTTTTGTGAATCCACTGCTTTTACTGCCAAACTGTACCTTAATGGATTTTTTAAATCATTTTTTCTTATTATATAAAACTCTAGTATCTCATATCTATAGCCGCTCCAAGTTATTTTATTCAGCAGTTGCTTAAGACACACTCTTAAATATTCACGGATATGGTAGAGTTCCTACCCCTCAGAAGCTCACAGTTTGGAGAAATAATTACATTGAATATTGTGATGATAATAAAGAGAGTATATGTAAGTTGTTCTGGTGAATATTATTGCAAAAATTGTGAAATGTGCTTTATGTAGATTTTCTCATATAATACAACAGTGCTGCCATGTAGATATCATTAGTTTTTCATAATTACAGATGAGGCTTAAGGTGGGTAAGGGACGTGCCTGAGGTCAGATAGCTATGCTCAACTCAAACCAGGTCATGTGCCCTAGAGTCTAAACTCTCTTCCACCACACTCTCCTTTGGCGATGTCTGTTTTTATTTCTCTGAAATAAAAGAATGCCTATTTTTATTTCTCTGAAAATGTGTTATTTTCAGTTTGTGTGATCCTAAGGTTATTTACTTTGTGTTCTGCATCTGGGTTATTGGCCATACAGATGGCTATTTTCTACCATTTTTGATAGGATAAGTACCTGTCCTCTCTGCTTTAGGTTCAAAACTGAAATGTACATCCCATTGGGCAAGACCTGAGAAGTACCTGACCTTCTGTACATCTTTATTCAACTTTCCCTGTGGGAGCTGTTTAGGAGTCTTTTATTATTTATCCACTCCAAAGTGGATCAATTTATGTTCAATGTACTTATTCTAAAATGAAAAAAAAAATAAAACCTTATGATGAAAATAGGTTTAAGTACATATAGTAGTTTTAGATACTCTCACTTTAAATTACTAAGCCTCACTTCATGGACAGTAAATTTATCCAAAATATTTCTATTGAATAGAGTACAATCTACTTTTTAATAAAACCGTTGTACACTTTTCTGGTGCTCTGTGTGAAGCTTTCATGCTCCCAAAAGACTGATGAAAATTGTGAAAAACTCAATTGCTTTTATGAATTCTAAAGATTTGAGGACCATAATAATTTCCTTAGTATATTTTTAAAAGGGGAGGTAAGTTTTTTCTCTGTAAGTATGGAGAATAAACTTAGAGATAACTACATGGAGTCATATAATGCCTAAATATAAGGAAAATAATTTTCTTCTTCTTCTTCTTCTTCTTTTTTTTAAATTAGAGCTTTTCATCAAAAAATTGAACACTTTTGGAGGTGGAGAGTTTTTTAAATCATTGCAGATGTCTGGGAGAATCCAGATACCTACTTGCAGAGATGTGATGGAAGGAAGGTAGCATTAGATAAAATGCAAAAGATACTGTAAGTCTTTCCTTACAGACTTTGTCTTTCATCACTGAAGCAGGACTCCTCTGTCTTCTACCCATTGCATCCTAATGTAAACTTACTCCCCTGACACAAATGAGTGATGGACAGTTTTTTTTTTTTTTTTTTAGTTTTTATTTAAATTCCAGTTAACATACAGTGTAATATTAGTTTCAGGTGTACAATATAGTGATTTAATATTTTTATACATCACCCCGTGCTCATTGCAACAAGTGTACTACTTAATCCCCATCACCTATTTAACCCATCTCCCCCCTGGTATCCATCAATTCGTTCTCTATAGTTAAGATTCTGTTTCTTGGTTTGCCCCCTTTGTTCACTTTTTTTTCTTAAATTCCACATATGGGTGAAATCATGTGGTATTTGTTTTTCTCTCACTCTTGACTTATTTCTCTTATCATAATACTCTAGCTCCAACCATGTCATTGCAAATGGCAAGATTTCATTCTTTTTTATGGCCGAGTAATATTCCATTGTTTACATATATACCACTTCTTTATCCATTTATCTATGGATGGATACTTAGGCTGCTTCCATAATTGGGGTATTGTAAATAATGCTGCTATAAATACAGGGGTGCATATATCTCCTTGAATTAGTGTTTTTGTATTCTTTGGGTAAATACGCAGTGATGGGATTCCTAGATAGTAATTGGGTAGCTCTTTTTTTTAACTTTTTGAGGAACCTCCATACTGTCTTCCAAGGTGGAAGTGTGTATTCCCACCAACAGTGCAAGAGAGTTTCCCTTTCTCGACATCCTCATCAACACTTGTTTCTTGTATTGTTGATTTTAGCCATTCTGACAGGTGTGAGGTGATATCTCATTGTGGTTTTGATTTGCATTTCCCTGATGATGAGTGATGTGAGTAATGTTGAGCATCTATTCATGTGTCTGTTGGCCATCTGGATGTCGTCTTTGGAGAAATGTCTGTTCATGTCTTCTGCCCATTTTTAATTGGGTTATTATTTTCGGTGTTGAGTTGTATGTTTTTTTTAATATATTTTTTGATACCCCTTAGTGGCTATGTCATTTGCAAATATATTCTCCCATTCACTAGGTTGTCTTTTAGTATTGTCAGTTGTTTTCTTTGCTGTGCAGAATCTTCTTATTTTGATGTAGTCCCAGTATTTTATTTTTGCTCTTGTGTCCCTTGCCTCAAGAGACATATCCAGAAGGATGTAGCTACAATCAATGTCAGAGAAGTTACTGCCTGTGCTCTCTTCTAGGATTTTTATGGTTTCCTCTCTCACATTTAGGTCTTTCATCCATTTTGAGTTTACTTTTGTGAGTGGTGTAAGAAAATTGTCCAATTTCATTCTTTTGCATGTAGTTGTCCTGTTTTCCCAGCACCATTTGTTGAAGAGGCTGTCTTTTCCCCATTGCTCTTTTGTCAAAGATTAATCGACCTTGTAATTGTGGATTTCTGGCTTTCTATTCTTTTCTATTGATCTATGTGTCTGTTTTTGCGCCAATTGTTTTGATTACTACAGCTTTGTAATATCGGTTGATGTCTGGAATTGTGATGCTTCCAGTTTTGCTCTTGCTTTCTTTTTCAAGGTTTCTTTGGCCATTTAGGGTCTTTTGTGCTTCCATACAAATTTTGGGGTTGTTTATTGTAATTCTGGGATAAATGCTATTGGTATTTAGATTGGGATTGCATTAAGTCCATAGATTGCTGTGGGTAGTATAGACATTTAAAAAATATTTGTCCTTCCAGTCCATGAGCATGAAATGTCTTTCCATTTTTTTGTGTCATCTTCTATTCCTTTCATCAGTGTTTTATAATTTTCAGAGTATAGGTCTTTCAACTCTTTGGTTAAGTTTATTCCTAGATACTTTATTATTTTTGGTGCAATTGTAAATGGGATTATTTCCTTAATTTCTCTTTCTGCTGTTTCATTATTGATTTATAGAAATGCAATGGATTTCTAGACATTGATTTTGTGTACTGTGACTTTACTGAATTAATTTATCAGTTCTAGTAGTTTTTTGGTGGAGTCTTCAAAGTTTTCTATATGTAGCATGATATCATCTGCAAATAGTGGAAGTTGTACTTCTTCCTTGCAGATTTGGATGCCTTTTATTTCTTTTTGTTGTCTGATTGCTGTGGCTAGAATTTCTAGTACTATGTTAAATGCAATTGGTGAGAGTGGATGCTGTCCTTGTCTTGTTCCTGACATTAGGGGAAAAGCTCTCACTTTTTCCCTTTTGAGGATGATGTTAGCTTTAGGTTTTTCATATAAGGCCTTTATTATATTCAACTATCTTCCCTCTAAACCTACTGTGTTGAGGGTTTTTATCATGAATCAATGTACTTTGTCAAATGCTTTTTCTGCATCTATTGAAATATACTGTTTTTATCCTCTCTTATTGATATAATGTATCACCTTGATTGATTTGCGAATACTGAACCACTCTTGCATCCCAAGAATAAACCCCACTTGATCATGGTGAATGATTTTTTTAATGTATTATTGCATTTGGTATGCTCATATTTTGTTGAGGACTTTTACGTCTATGTTCATCAGAGATATCGGCCTGCAGTTCTCTTTCTTCATGGTATGTTTATTTGGTTTTAGTATCAGGGTAATGATGGCCTCATAGAATGCATTTGGAAATTTCCTTATGTATTTTTTGGAAATGTTTGAGAAGAATAGTATTAACTCTTCTTTAAATATTACATAGAATTCACCTGTGAAGCTGTGTGGTCCTAGACTTTGGCTTCTAGGGAGTTTTTTAATTATTCACTTTCATTGCTGGTAATCAGTCTGTTCAAATTACCTATTTCTTCTTCATTTTTGGTAGGTTATAGATTTCTGGATATGTATCCATTTTTTCTAGCTTCTCTAATTAGTTAGCATATAATTTTCCATAATACTCTTTTACAATTGTTTGTGTTCTGTGGTGTCAGTTGTTATTTATCCTCTTTCATTTGTGATTTTGACTCCTTTTTTATTTAATGAATTTGATTAGAGGCTTACCAATTTTGATCTTTCCAAAAACCAGCTCCTATTTCAATGGATCTGTTCTTTTTTTTTTTTTTCTTTTTGTTACTGATTTTTGGTCTAAGCTTTATTATTTCCTTCTTCCTGCTGGTTTTGGTTTTGTTTTTTTTTTCCTAGCTCCTGCACATTTGAGGCTAGGTTGTTTATTTGAGATATTTCTTGCTTCTTCAGGTGGGCCTGTATTGCTATAACCTTCCCTCTTGGAACTGCTTTTGCTGAATCACAAAGATTTTGGACCATTGTGTTTTCATTTTCATTTTTCTCCATGTTATTTTTGATTTCTTCTTTGATTTCTTGGTTGACCCATTCATTGCTTAGTAGCATGTTATTTAACCTCCATGTATTTGTGCTCTTTCCAGATTTTTTCTTGTGGTTGGTTTCTATTTTCATAGTGTTGTCAGAAAAGATGCATGGTATAACCTTGATCTTTTTGTATTTGTTGAGACTTGTTTTGTGGCCTAATATGTGATATATTATGGAGAATGTTTCATGTGAACTTGAAAAGAATGTATTATGCTGTTTTAGGATGGAATGTTTTGAATATGTCTGTTAAATCTGTCTGGGCCAATGTGTCAGTCAAAGTCATCGTTTCCTTATTGATTTTCTATTTGGATGATCTGTCCGTTGGTGTAAGTGGGGTGTTAAAGTTCCCTACTATTATTGTATTACTATGAATTAGTTACCTTATGTTTGTTATTAACTGTTGTATGTATTTGGATGCTTCCATGTTGGGTGCATAAATATTTACAATTGTTATTTCTTTTTATTGGATTTCTCCATTATTTTTTTAAATTTTTTATTGTTATGTTAATCACCATACATCTTTAGTTTTTGATGTAGTGTTCCATGATTCATTGTGCATAACACCCAGTGCTCCAAGCAGAACGTGGCCTCTTTAATACCCATCACCAGGCTAACCCATCCTCCCACCCCCATCCCCTCTAGAACCCTCAGTTTGTTTTTCAGAGTCCATCACCTCTCATGGTTCGTCTCCCCCTCTGATTTCCCCCCCTTCATTCTTCCCCTCCTGCTATCTTCCTTTTTTTTTTTCTTAACATATATTGCATTATTTGTTTCAGAGGTACAGATCTGTGATTCAACGGTCTTGCACAATTCACAGCGCTCACCATAGCACATACCGTGCCCAATGTCTATCACCCAGCCACCCCATCCCTCCCACCCCATCCCCCACTCCAGCAACCCTCAGTTTGTTTCCTGAGATTAAGAATTCCTCATATCAGTGAGGTCATATGAAACATGTCTTTCTCTGATTGACTTATTTCGCTCAGCATAACACCCTCCAGTTCCATCCACGTCGTTGTAAATGGTAAGATCTCATTCCTTTTGATGTCTGCATAATATTCCATTGTATATATATACCACCTCTTCTTTATCCATTCATCTGTCGATGGACATCTTGGCTCTTTCCACAGTTTGGCTATCGTGGACATTGCTCCTATAAACATTGGGGTGCACATACCCCTTCAGATCCCTACATTTGTATCTTTGGGGTAAATACCCAGTAGTACAATTGCTGGATCGTACAGTAGCTCTATTTTCAACTTTCTGAGGAACCTCCATACTGTTTTACAGAGTGGTTGTACCAGCTTGCATTCCCACCAACAGTGTAGGAGGGTTCCCCTTTCTCCGCATCCCTGCCAACATCTGTCATTTCCTGACTTGTTAATTTCAGCCATTCTGACTGGTGTGAGGTGGTATCTCATTGAGGTTTTGATTTGGATTTCCCTGATGCCAAGCGAGGTTGAACAGTTTTTCATGTGTCTGTTGGCCATTTGGATGTCTTCTTTGTAGAAATGTCTGTTCATGTCTTCTGCCTATTTCTTGATTGGATTCTTTGTTCTTTGGGTGTTGAGTTTGATAAGTTCTTTATAGATTATGGATACTAGCCCTTTATCTGATATGTCATTTTCAAATATCTTCTCCCATTCTGTCGGTTGTCTTTTGGTTTTGTTGACTGTTTCTTTTGCTGTGCAAAAGCTTTTTATCTTGATGAAGTCCCAATAGTTCATTTTTGCCCTTGCTTCGCTTGCCTTTGGCGATGTTTCTAGGAAGAAGTTGCTGCAGCTGAGGTCGAAGAGGTTGCTGCCTGTGTTCTCCTTTAGGATTTTGATGGACTCCTGTCTCACATTGAGGTCTTTCAACCATTTGGAGTCTATTTTTGTGCATGGTGTAAGGAAATGGTCCAGTTTCATTCTTCTGCATGTGGCTGTCCAATTTTCCCAACACCATTTGTTGAAGAGACTTTTTTCCATTGGACATTCTTTCCTGCTTTGTCGAAGAGTAGTTGACCATAGAGTTGAGGGTCCATTTCTGGGCTCTCTATTCTGTTCCATTGATCTATGTGTCTGTTTTTGTGCCAGTACCATACTGTCTTGATGGTGACATCTTTGTAATAGAGTTTGAAGTCCGGAATTGTGATGCCACCAGCTTTGCTTTTCTTTTTCAACATTCCTCTGGCTATTCAGGGTCTTTTCCGGTTCCATACAAATTTTAGGATTATTTGTTCCATTTCTTTGAAAAAAGTGGATGGTATTTTGATGGGAATTGCATTGAATGTGTAGATTGCTCTAGGTAGCATTGACATCTTTACAATATTTGTTCTTCCAATCCATGAGCATGGAACGTTTTTCCATTTCTTTGTGTCTTCCTCAATTTCTTTCATGAGTATTTTATAGTTTTCTGAGTACAGATCCTTTGCCTCTTTGGTTAGATTTATTCCTAGGTATCTTATGGTTTTGGGTGCAGTTGTAAATGGGATCGACTCCTTCATTTCTCTTTCTTCTGTCTTGTTGTTGGTGTATAGGAATGTCACTGATTTCTGTGCATTGATTTTATATCCTGCCACTTTACTGAATTCCTGTATGAGTTCTAGCAGTTTTGGGATGGAGTCTTTTGGGTTTTCCACATAAAGTATCATATCATCAGCAAACAGTGAGAGTTTGACTTCTTCTTTGCCGATTTGCGTGCCTTTGATTTCTTTTTGTTGTCTGATTGCTGTGGCTAGGACTTCTAATACTATGTTGAATAGCAGTGGTGATCCCTGCCACGTTCCTGACCTTAGCGGGAAAGCTCTCAGTTTTTTCCCCATTCAGAATGAGATTCACTGTGGGTTTTTCATAGATGGCTTTTATGATATTAAGGTATGTACCCTCTATCCCTATACTCTGAAGAGTTTTGATCAAGAAAGGTTGCTGTACTTTGTCAAATGCTTTGTCTGCATCTATTGAGAGGATCATATGATTCTTGTTCTTTCTTTGTTAATGTATTGTATCCCATTGATTGATTTGTGGATGTTGAACCAACCCTGCAGCCCAGGAATAAATCCCACTTGGTCGTGGTGAATAATCCTTTTAATGTACTGTTGGATCCTATTGGCTAGTATTTTGGTGAGAATTTTTGCATCCATGTTCATCAAGGATATTGGTCTGTAATTCTCCTTTTTGATGGGGTCTTTGTCTGGTTTTGGGATCAAGGTAATGGTGGCCTCATAAAACGAGTTTGGAAGTTTTCCTTCCATTTCTATATTTTGGAACAGTTTCAGAAGAATAGGTATTAATTCTTCTTTAAATGTTTGTTAGAATTCCCCTGGGAAGCCATCTGGCCCTGGGCTTTTGTTTTTTGGGAGAGTTTTGATGACTGCTTCAATTTCCTTAGTGGTTATAGGTCTGTTCAGGTTTTCTATTTCTTCCTGGTTCAGTTTTGGTAGTTGATACATCTCTAGGAATGCGTCCATTTCTTCCAGGTTATCTAATTTGCTGGCATAGAGTTGCTCATAATATGTTCTTATAATTGTTTGTATTTCTTTGGTGTTGGTTGTGATCTATCCTCTCTCATTCATGATTTTGTTGATTTGGGTCATTTGTCTTTTCTTTTTAATAAGTCTGGGCAGGGGTTTATCAATCTTGTTAATTCTTTCAAAGAACCAGCTCCTAGTTTCGTTGATCTGTTCTACTGTTCTTTTGGTTTCTATTTCATTGATTTCTGCTCTGATCTTTATTATTTCTCTTCTCCTGCTGGGTTTAGGGTTTATTTGCTATTTTTTCTCTAGCTCCTTTAGGTGTACGGTTAGGTTGTGTACTTGAGACCTTTCTTGTTTTTTGAGAAAGGCTTGTATTGCTATATACTTTCCTCTTAGGACTACCTTTGCTGCATCCCAAAGATTTTGAACAGTTGTGTTTTCATTTTCATTGGTTTCCATGAATTTTTTAAATTCTTCTTTAATTTCCTGGTTGACCCATTCATTCTGTAGTAGGATGCTCTTTAGCCTCCATGTATTTGAGTTCTTTCCAACTTTCCTCTTGTGATTGAGTTCTAGTTTCAAAGCATTGTGGTCTGAAAATATGCAGGGAATAATCCCAATCTTTTGGTACCGGTTGAGACCTGATTTGTGACCTAGGATGTGATCCATTCTGGAGAATGTTCCATGGGCACTAGAGAAGAATGTGTATTCCGTTGCTTTGGGATGGAATGTTCTGAATATGTCTGTGAAGTCCATTTG
>NW_022590882.1:0-9600 GCF_004348235.1 Phoca vitulina
GATCCAGTAGTTGTTTATCTCTCTTTTTCTCAGCTTCTTTATTTTCCATCATTTGGTCTTCTATCTCACTGATTCTTTCTTCTGCCTCATTTATCCTAGCAGTTAGCGCTCCCATATTTGATTGCACCTCATTAATAGCCTTTTTGATTTCTACTTGGTTAGATTTTAGTTCTTTCACTTCTCCAGAAAGGGTTTCTCTAATAACTTCCATGCTTTTTTCAAGCCCAGCTAGTATCTTTAAAGTGATGATTCTGAACTCTAGATCTGACATCGTACTAATGTCCGTATTGAGTAGGTCCCTGGCAGTCGGTACTTCCTCTTGTTCTTTTTGTTGAGGTGATTTTTTCCGTCTTGTCATTTTGTGCAGAGGAGAATAGATTAATGAGAGAACAAAATGCTAGCAGGGTAACAACGTTCCCAGAAAATATACTCTAAACAAATCAGAAAAGACCTGAAGCAGTGGGAAAGAAAGGGAAAGAGAGAAAAAAGAAAAAGAAACAAAAAAAAAAGAAAAAGATAAAGATAAAAACAAACAAAAGCAGAACAAAACAAAACAAAACAAAAACAGAATGTGATCAAATATGATCAGGCT
Organism: Phoca vitulina; assembly: GCF_004348235.1. Lineage (NCBI taxonomy): Eukaryota > Metazoa > Chordata > Mammalia > Carnivora > Phocidae > Phoca > Phoca vitulina. The sequence goes on from NW_022590882.1 coordinate 593, forward strand.
GGTATATAGATCAGTGCCACACACTAGATTTTGGGTGTATTTTGGTCTGTTAAAAGAAAGTTCCTCCCAAAATTTTAAAGAAAGAAAAACTTATATATGTACAAAAATAAGGGTTGATATGATGAAGGGATGGAATATGACTGTAAAGATGGAAATTATAAAAAATTTTATAAAAGGAATTGATAAGTTGTTTGAAAAAAGAAAGAAGAGGATTTAAAAAAAAAAAAGAAAAGAAAAAAGGGAGAGAATGTGATCAGGCAGGGGAGTAGAAAAAAACCATACACTAGAGATTTAGAGTATATTTTGATCTGTTAGAAGAAACTATCTCAAAATTTTAAAGAGAGAACAACTTATATATATATGCCAAAAATACGGGTAACTACTATGAAGGGATAGAATATGACTCTAAAAATGAAAAATAAAAATGTCTTTTTTTAAAAAAGGGATTGATAAGATGTTGGTTGAAAAAGGGAAAAAGAAAAATTCAAAAAAGAAAAAAGAAAAAAAGACAGTTAAAAAAAATAATTTACTTTGAAAGACTAAAGAATCATGGTAAAAAAGCCATGAATTCTATGTGCAGTATTCCCCTAGCGCTGGAGTTCTGCCGTTCTCACTGATCGGTAAACCTGCTCTTGGCTGACTGTTCTCGCTGATCTTCTGGGGGAGGGGCCTGTTGCCGTGGTTCCCAAATGTCTTTGCCGGAGGCGGAATTGCCCTGCCCTTGCCCGGTCCGGGCTAAGTAATCTGCTCGGGTTTGCTCTTGGGAGCTTTTGTTCCCTGCAAGCTTTCCGTACAGCTTTGGAGGCGGAGAGTGAAAATGGCGGCCTCCCAGTCTCCGCCCCGGAGGAGCCGAGAACTCGGGGCCCCGCTCCTCAGTGCGCCCCCAGAGAAAAGCAGTCAGTCACTCCCGTCTCCCCGGTCTCCGGCCACACTCCGTGCTCACCCGGCCTGTGACCGCGCCTTTCTATCTGGCACCCGACCCCGTGTGGAGTCTCCAAACCCAGCAGATCCCCGCGGTGCGCTCCCGCACCGCTCCTCCCGGGGGAAGAAGGGGAGTCTCCCCGGATCTGCCGCTTGTTGGGTCCCTGCTGGAGGAGCAGTGGCCCAACTGTGCCGCGGATCACGGTTTATGGCAACCCCGAGCTGAGAGCCCGCGCCTCGGCTCCGTCTCTGCAGCTGGCTTCCCCGCTCCACTCCGATACCTGGGAGCTCTGCCGCACTCAGGCACCCCCGGTCTTTCTGTGACCCCGAGGGTCCCGAGATCACACTGTCCTGCGAGGGTTCCACCCCCCGCTTAGCCATCAGAGTGACGTCCCTCAGCGGAGCTGACTTCTAAAAGTTCCGATTTTGTGCTCCGTGGCTCTATCACTTGCCAGAAGCGGCCGATGGAGGCCCCTCCCCCGCTGTCTATCCTCCCGAATATCACCTCGGATTCACTTCTCCGCACATCCTACCTTCCAGAAAGTGGTCGCTTTTCTGTTCAGAGAGTTGTTTCTATTCTTTTCTTCTATCTCCTGTTGAGTTTGTAGGTGTTCAGAATGGTTTGATCCCTATCCAGCTGAATTCCTGAGAGGAGACGAAATCCAGATCTCCTACTCCTCCCCCATCTTGCTCCGCCCCCCCCCCCAGTGGTGTCTTTATAATTAAGGTATATATTTGAAGTGCAAGTTGAATCTTGTTTTCATTTTTTTATCCAGTATAATAATTTTTGCTTTTTGAGGGTTTAATCTACTTACACTTTAAGTGTTGATACAGTTGGTTTAATTCTATTTTCTTGCTGTTTGTTTTCTACTAGTTCCATCTGTCCTTTCTTTGATGTTGTTAATTTCTCTTTTCCTGACTTCTTTTGGTTAATCAAGTATTTTTTATTTTTACCCTTTTTTCTCTACTGTTAATTTTTAGTACTATTTTTTTGTGCTTTCAATGGTTGAATATGCATTTCCAAATGCATCCTTGACTTATTGGACTGTACCTTAAGTAAATACTTGTACCAATTCCTGAATGATACAAGAACCTCAAAAGAGTTTATCTTCATTTGCTTTCTTCCCCACAAACTGGAACACCTCTGAGAGTGAAAAGGTTCACGGTTACTCTTAGTAATTATGTTGCCCGAATTGGCATAAACTGGTTGGACCAGTTCCGCACAGAGGAAGATTCTATTTATGTAGCCCCTCTCTTCCTGGATCATGCTTCTTTAGGAACTACTGCTGTTTTGAACAAAAGCAGCTCTAGGTAATGACCAGGGAGAAGGCTCTGAGGGTCACAGATCATGGGCCCAATCCTTGATATGCCACTTTCCAACTGCATAATTTTTGGCAAATTAATTAAACTGTACTGTCTTAGTCTTTTACCTGTAAAACAGAGGTAAAAATATGATCAGATGAGATCAAACTCATATGGATGTTATGAGGATTTAAAAACAAAATGCTGGAGGGCACAAGATGCTGCCTGGCATACAGTACTTACTTAACAAAGAGTAGCAATTATTTTTTTCCATAATTTTTTTTTAAAAACACATGCTTGCCTTTGCTCCGGTTTATACTTTGCATTTTTTGAGAACCTTTGCTGATGGTTGCAATAGATTGAGAACATCGCCCCACCAAGCTTTGCAGGAATAGCCTCAGTCTGTTGCTACAGCTAATCTTTCCAAATGCACACAGAGAATGTCTTTCTCCTGCTTGCAAGTCTTGATGGTTGGCTATCACCCAAGAATAAAGCCCAAACTTATTAGCATAGCAAAGAATTTCCCAAGTCCTTCCCTGCCACTGCCTCAATACAGTCCACATTCTAACAAATTCAACTCCTTGCTACTCCCTGTTCAATAAAATCATGCCTTAGGGCCTTTGTTCAGGCTGCCTGGAGAATGTTCACTATTCATGACTCATCTCATCTTCATTGTTCAGGTTTCTCTGGTCATTCACAACTGAGTTAATTTTTCCCCTTTTCTGTGCTCTGATATAGCTTGGTATGTGTCGGCAGCTCTGAGAGCAGTGTAAATGAGTTAAACTAATACGTGACATCAGCGTGACAAAAAGACTCTAGAGATAACACTTCCCCAACCAGAATTATGAAGAAATGTAACAGCGGTTCTCATTCCCAGAGGGCCGTTGAAAAGGTCTGTGGGATGTTTTCTGTTACAGCAATGATTGAATGTGCAGTCACTTCTGCTATAATGCTTGTGTTGAACCTGTGAATTTGTTCCAAGGCAATTAATATATTAGGGAACAAGCTGAGCATAAGGTGAATTCTGAGTTTGCTTTTTGCAAAATTTCATCCATAGGAAGCACTAAGGTGAATGCAGAGAACTGCACCCAGATGAACCCAACTGTGTGGGGAAACACGAAATACACACGCACTGGGGGGGAGCAGAATACACCACCCCAGAATGTGCCACTTCACACATGGATTATTTTGAGCTGAAGACTAGCAGGGCCCATGAGACTAAGGAAGAGCTTTTTGCCTCCCCACTAACTGCCTAAAAGAATCAAGATAGGTGGCCTGTTACAGGAAGAGAGCTATTAGCAGAGAGAACATTTTGTCTCCAGAAAGACTTATCTGCATGACAAGGCAAACATTTATCAGACATTAGCTCTTTTCCTTTTCCTGTAAATTATCTCCCTCCCTTTTGAAGCCCCAGACCCCTATATCCTTCTCCTTAACTCAGGATGGTATATAAATCTCAATTACCTGACTGCTGGGGAGTCTCATGTTTTATTGGGGCTCATGTACATATGAAATTTGTTTTTCCCCTGTTCATCTGACTTATGTCAATTTATTTATCAGACCAGCCAAAGAACCTAAAAGGGAAGAAGAAAAAAGTTTTCCACCCCACAACACACACACACACACTCTCTCTCTCTCTCTCTCTCTCCCTCTCCCCAAACATCTACCAGCTACCTCAGCTCACCATGTGTTATCCTATGAAGTTATGTTTTCTTATTTTTTTGTATTTGTGAAATGTCATATATAAAACAAAACAAAAACACTTGTGCAACATCCTAAATCTGTTTAAGAATTCTAGTTCAAAACACCAAGTAGTGCTTACAAAAGAGAAAGCACTGGAGGACCCTGATGGAAATCATCAATACTTCTAAGGATCCTTTTGGTGCTATTAGTGTCGGGTTTAGGAGTTTCCCACATCGCTACAATTTCCAAAGTCTTCCGATGCCAGGTAAAGCTCTCAATGCAGACGGGAAAGCTGGAAAAAAATTTCCAGCAATGAGGTGGACATTAATTGACATTAATTGAAGACTAAGGTTATACATTGAATCAAATTTTCAATTTCGGTGAGGTTGGTATCTATTACAAGCACATGCTCCAAAAGATCTACATCTCGAAGGCAAAAAGACATGCCCCAGGAATGAAGGCTGAGAGAGATCACCAACAGGAGGACGATGAGTCATACCTGTCTACATTTGATATTACAATTCCTGCACTCCTCACACTTTCAGAAAACCTTTCTTTCATCACTTCACAATAATTGCAAGCTGAAGCCTTTCCAAGCCCCACTTTCCCAAGCAAACTCCAGGTCTTTTGCAAGGTAAAGTGCCATATTCACCCTAGAAGTTATATATTTACTAACGTTGAACACACATAAAATTTTGCTACCATTTTTATTAGGTTTCAATGATTTCTTCTGTTTTGTTTTTAACATGTTGCTGACAAAACGTTTGAGTGTTGTGCCTCTAACTCCATTTTCCCCTGTCATAAGCCCTGTGGTTTTTTATTTATTTATTTATTTATTTATTTATTTTATTTATTTTATTTTTTAAAGATTTATTTATTTGAGACAGAGAGAATGAGAGAGAGAGAGCACATGAGAGGGGAGAGGGTCAGAGGGAGAAGCAGGCTCCTTGCTGAGCAGGGAGCCCGATGCGGGACTCGATCCCGGGACTCCAGGATCATGACCTGAGCCGAAGGCAGTCGCTTAACCAACTGAGCCACCCAGGCGCCCTCGCCCTGTGGTTTTTTAATTGCACAGTTTTGCATGACAGGTGTTTTTAGAAGTCTGTCACATTCCTGGAGAACTGACTGTACCACTGTATCTAATGGACTGGTGCTAGGAATGCTAGTCAATGCCATGCGTGGGAAAAACCAAGAATTTTCTTACGTTGGACATTTCTTCCCATGTCCCTATTGGCATAAACATAGAAGAAAAGCTATAATTATCTAAGCCTAAAACCTAACTCATTTTTACATATAGACTCAAAGTGGTTTTGAACAGTTCATTCTTTCTTTTTTTTAAAGATTTTATTTATTTATTTGATAGAGAGAGACACAGCGAGAGAGGGAACACAAGCAGGGGGAGTGGGAGAGGCAGAAGCAGGCTTTCCGCTGAGCAGGGAGACCGACGCCTTGGGGCTCCATCCCAGGACCGTGGGATCGTCACCTGAGCTGAAAGCAGATGCTTAACGACTGAGCCACCCAGGCGCCCCTGAACAGTTTATTCTTAAATATATACTGAAATTTCAAGAAATGTCATTACCATACAAGTTGAAGGAGAATTGTATTTTTTTCCTAAGAATTGTTCACCATTTGGGGAAGGCAGTCCCCTGGTTACAATGCCAATTAGGATTTTTTAATCTCAAAAAGGAAAAATAAACCTACACAAAGAAGTAATCAAGGAAAACCCCCACCAGCATCGTCTGCTCTCGTGTCATTTCTGTAGTGATTCTACGTATTCATGCAAAGATCGGATCTCTTCATTACATCTTCTAGTGTAGTCATGCCTGAGCATCTGTCTATTGAAATGCATGTTACAGATCAATTCCTTTAATAGATTTAGGGTATAATGTCGTATAAATCATGTCTTTTCATTTCGTTCAACGTATTATAACGTTGTGACATCTGGGGACTTGCTGACCCTATTGAGATTGCCCCTCGCAGGGTTAGCCAATATCTAGAGGTAGTAAACAGTTTGCCTGAAGTCATGCTTTTCAAAATACAAACCAACCAATCCTGGGGCTACACCCCAATCATCTCCTTTATAGGTTCTCACACGTCAGGCCACTATCCACCTGCTCTAATCACCCCAGGGCCATTTACCACACAATGAGGGGCAGCCCCTATGCTCTGGAGTCTGGAAATTATGCAAACTAGCCAGGCCTAAATCTGCTTACCTTGCCTCACCTGTTCCTTCCTGTGGAAACTATAATAAAGACTCTGGCCCACAGTTCCCCACCTCCCACTTTCCTCTGCCTCCTGACCAACACCGGTGCTTCCCTGTGTGGCCCTCTCCTCTTGGGAACTGTGAGTAACAAGCTTTTCAGTCACAATTGTCTCCGGATCTGTTGGCCTTACCATACCTCAAATTTTCTGTTAATATACTGTATATGAAAACGAGTCTTTATTTTAAAATATGGATGAAGTTTGGCTTTATTTCTATGCATTTCATGATCATAAAGGGGGTATAACAACTAATTGTTATAAGATGGTAACATCACATCTGATGGAGTTGTAGACTACCTTATGAAGAGTATTAGCATAGTTTTAGAAAGACTATCTCAATTAGAGGTTGGTTAGTCGACTTTGAGGTGAAACAAATGGCACTTTTTTGTCTGTGTGTCTCAGCATGATGAGGTATTTTGACAAGTTCATGCAAAGTCTGGCTTTCTTCTATGGAATATAGGATGCATGAGAGGAGTATGATATCGCCGAAGACTCAAATCAGAGCAATGACTCTCTGCCCAGGCTCCATGATTAAACTTACAACATTCCATCAATTTAGCCTCAAATATAGTGTTTCAGCAGAGAGGAAAAAAAATGATAATCAGAAATGGAAATTCTTATGTTTTGGCAAATAAAATTTTCTATATAAATTAAAAACTACAATTGTGATTTAGAGTTCCAGTCCTTGAGAGTTGGGTTAGCATAAATCAGCACCCCAAATTTGATAATCCTGAGACAGTGCCAAGATCAAGCAACTAATCCTAGAAAGATTGGACAATCTTTTAGGAGAGCCCTGGATCTTCATAAATTTACCAGAAATAAATTACAACTGATACTGGAATTGTAATTCAAGTTCACATGTCTCCTCTTACTCTAAATCATTTCCTTTTGTTGATATGTTTCTAATGCTCATTATATTTGCATAGCTACTGTCTGTTCTGTTCAACAGCAGGTTCTTGAAATTGAATTATATCTTCTCTAGATTTAGAAAACATACTGTCTACCGAGTGACTGGCACATAGGAAGTGTTGAATGAATAATGTAGATAAAGCTATAAAGTTATCAATCATTACATCTTCATTACTGGGATGACAGAATAATGTACTCCAAGGCTAGATGGCTCTGAGGTCAAGACCAGCTTTGCCACCTAAAGCTCTATGTCCTTGAGTATACTCTTTAAACTTTAGTTTCAACATCTCTGTAAACTGAGAATTAACATATCACTTATGTTATAAGGTTCATAATTATTTAAACATGTGAAGTATTTAATGCAAGGCAAGTCCCATAAGCTGCCAGTAAAATCTAATTTTCATTACCATTGTTATTTCTATTTTAATCTTTTTTTTTTGAGAGAGAGAGTGAGGTGGGGAGGGGCAGAGAAAGAAGGAGAGAGAGAATCTTAAGCAGGCCCCACGCTCAGCGCAGAGCCCAATGTGGGGCTCGATCTCACGACCCTGAGATCATGACCTGAGCCCAAATCAAGAGCCAGACACTTAACTAACTGAGCCACCCAGGTGCCCCTGGTTTGATCATTTTTAACCCTTTTATTCTCCCTCTCATCAGAACTGATAAGTTGAATTGCTTTCACCTGTCATGAAAGCTGAATTGCTTTCAGCCTTAATTTGGACAATGTGTAATGCAGAAAGTGAGACTCTGATCATTTGGATCTTGAATCTAGCATCTGAAATATTTAATAACTCCAAATTGCCTCACCTCCGCTCTATTTTCTCAAATCTGATCTTTGGGGAAATGGCTTTTGCCTGACATGAGACCATTTTAACTAAAGGAATTTTGTTCATATCATCTTGATAGTTTTGGCTAAAAGGGTTAGCCGTATGGGTAACGAAGGATAATATTACATTACGACTTGATATTAACCTAACTAAATGGGAAAATATCAGGTATGACTTTCAGAGGAAACTTAATGAATAGAAGACTCAAAGGTAAATCACTTAACTCATTTATGCATGTGTTTTCCGCTAGACTCTAGCTATTTTTTTCTCTTCATTTATTTCTTCCCTTTGGTTTTTTTTTTTTTTATTGTTATGTTAATCCCCATACATTACATCATTAGTTTTAGATATAGTGTTCCATGATTCATTGTTTGTGCATAACACCCAGTGCTCCATGCAGAACGTGCCCTCCTCAATACCCATCACCAGGCTAACCCATCCTCCCACCCCCCTCCCCTCTAGAACCCTCAGTTTGTTTTTCAGAGTCCATCGTCTCTCATGGTTCTTCTCCCCCTCCGATTTCCCCCCCTTCATTCTTCCCCTCCTGCTACATTCTTCTTCTTCTTTTTTTCTTTCTTAACATATATTGCATTATTTGTTTCAGAGGTACAGATCTGAGATTCAACAGTCTTGCACAATTCACAGCGCTTACCAGAGCACATACCCTCCCCAGTGTCCATCACCCAGTCACCCCATCCCTCCCACCCCACCCCCCACTCCAGCAACCCTCAGTTTGTTTCCTGAGATTAAGAATTCCTCATATCAGTGAGGTCATATGATACATGTCTTTCTCTGTTTGACTTATTTCGCTCAGCATAATACCCTCCAGTTCCATCCACGTCATTGCAAATGGCAAGATCTCATTCCTTTTGATGGCTGCATAATATTCCATTGTATATATATACCACATCTTCTTTATCCATTCATCTGTCGATGGACATCTTGGCTCTTTCCACAGTTTGGCTATTGTGGACATTGCTGCTATAAACATCGGGGTGCACGTACCCTTTCGGGTCCCTACTTTTGTATCTCTGGGGTAAATACCCAGTAGTGCAATTGCTGGATCATAGGGTAGCTCTATTTTCAACTTTTTGAGGAACCTCCATA
>NW_022590883.1:0-9599 GCF_004348235.1 Phoca vitulina
ACCAAGTTCCTGCCCTGAGTTCAAGTCTTGCTAGGCCAAGCCGCGGCCGGAATCCCAACTCTTGGGTCCTCATCACCCACCGGAGCATGCCACTCTGCAGTAAGCACCCCGGGTAAGCAGGTTCGGGGGGCAGGAGAAGGCTCGCCGGCATCACCATTGCCTTGCTTGGGTCAATGATGAGAACTCATATTGTCTCGAAGAGAGATGATGACCTAAAAATCATGCTCAATAGGATTACGCTGAGGCCCAGTGGAAGGGACCATCTCAGAGTCAGCATCCTGAGGATGCTCAGGGCCCTCGGGGAGCACTGCAGTTTGGGGCTTGAAGCGACCGATCCCTCAGGCCTCACTGCTTTGGCTGTGGCCTGACTGTGGGCCTCCAGGTGCACAAGAGGTGGTCGGGCCTTCAGCCTTGCCTGCTGACCCATCCCCCCTTCCAGGATGCCTTCCGGGGAGCCATTGCTAGGCAACCCTGGTCTCTTTGTGTCTTTCAGCAGACCTTCGTGGCCAGGGTCTCAGTGTGGTCACAAACATGGCAGGTGAGTGGAGCCACTGGGCTTCGAGGGAGGCCATAGACGCCATTTGGAGTGGGTTCGGGTGGCCTGTGTCTGGGTGGTGGCCACATGGGGGTCTGGTTAGGAAACCTGGATGGTCGGAGAGGGTGGATTTCCCCACTGAAGGTCCGACCTTGGGTCATCCCAGGTGGAGGGGAATTGAAAGATTGGCCGGGTCTCTGACATGGACCAGAAAGTGCAGGGACACCGCTGTCAGCCACCGATCAGCTGAGAGACCTTGCTGCTTCACGGTGTGCCCCATGTGCCCATCCAGATGGTGGATATGGGCCCCTTGGGTCCACTGGGGGCTGTCTCCTTGGACCTGGGGTATTCATGAAGCCCCAGACCTTGGCAAGTTGCCCTGGGCTGGAGAGGTCAGAGTTCCTGTCGCATGCACCCGACTCCCATGGAGCTGGGGCCCCTCGGGGCAGCTGGGGAGTTCCCCTCTCCAATCCCTTGGGCTGCTGAGACAGGAAGGGGCACCTGGCCTAGGAGGGTAATCTTGAGTCCCTGGGCACAACAGGAAATGTCCTTGGGCCTATCATCGCGGCACTCTAGATCTGAGGGAGTGATCCCAGTGATGAGGCCCAACAGGTGCAGGGAGGGGGCTCCCGTGCACAGTGGGAATGGGTGGCATGCCTGGTTAGGAGCACGCTGTTATCCCGGCATCCATTCCTCTGCCCTTGGGACCCTGAGGGCCATGGGTCCCCATGTCCCCTAGGGAACCAGCCCAACTCTGGGTGTCAGAGATGGCCAATCTGTAGGAGGGCGAGGGCCTGACTGTACATACCAAGGCACCCACCCTTCATGCCTGGCCCAGAGTCCACAGCGTGCTACCTCTCTGGAAGGCTGTGTGCCGGGCCTTCTGGGGGGCAGCACAGCAAGGCTCAGTGCTCATGGGGGCCACGCTTTCTGTTGTTTTGTGGTCAAGGTATGGGCATTTCTGCTCCTGTAGTTTGCCCCTTCCATGTGGTCCCCTGCCGTATGCTGGCCGGCCTCACACCTTGCCACGTGGCCTCAGGCTTTACGCACTGGCCGCTCTTGGCTACAATGGCAGGTGCTGCGGAGCAGTGCATTTTGACACCTCGCCTACCCCTCTCTCCCCAGCTCATGTCCCCAGACGAAGATCCCGCCCTGAGGTCCAAGTCTTGCTAGGCTCAGACACTGCAAGATGCCCAACGTCTCATGCCCCCACCCTGCCCCTGGGCATCCCTCTCTACAGTAAGCAACCCCAGTAAGCTGGTTCGGGGGAGGAGTGAGTGCCTGTCTGGTCGCCACTGCCTTCCTTGGGTCAATGATGAGAACTCATAATGTCTCGAAGAGAGATGATGACCAAAAAATCATGCTCAATAGGATTACGCTGAGGCCCAAGGGAGGGGATCATGCTGGGGTCAGCATCCCGAAGATGCTTGGGGCCCTGGGTGAGCACTTCAGATTGGGGCTTGAGGCAACTGTTCTCTCAAGGCTCCCCACTGTGGCTATGAACTGACTGTGGGCCTCCAGGTGACCACGAGTGGATCAAGCCTTCGGCCTTGCCTGCCAACCCATTCTTCCTCCAAGGATGCCTCCTGAAGAGCCATTGCTTTGCAACCCCGATTTCCTTGTGTCTTTCTCGGGCCTTGGTGGCCATTGTCTCGGCGCAGCCACAACCATGGCAGGTGAGTGGAAGCTACTGCACTTGGAGGGAGGCCACAGATGTCATTGGGGTGGGTTGTGAGGCCCGTGTCTAGGAGGCTGCCGCATGGGAATATGGCTGGGAGCCCTGGATGTCCAGAGAGGGTGGACTTCCCCTTGAAGGTCCACCGTTGGGCATGTGAAAGATGGGCCGGGTCCCTTAGGAGGACTAGAAAGTGCAGGGGCGCTGCCGTCACCCAGTTCAGTTGAGGGATCTTGCTGCTTCAAGGTGTGCCCCATGGGCCCATCCAGATGGTGGACGTGGGCCCCTTGGGACCACTGGCGGCTGTCCCCCTCAGGCCTCAACTGTTCCTGTAGCCCCAGCACTTGGCAAGGTGCCCTGGGCGGAAGAGCCCAGAGTTCCTGACGCATGCACCCAACTGCCAAGGAGCTTGGGTCACCTCAGGGCAGCTGGGAGCTCCCCTCCCCGATCCCTTGGGCTGCTGAGACATCAAAGGGCCCTCTGGGACTAGGAGGGGAATCTCAATCCCTGGACACAACAGGCGATGGCCCTGGGGCTCTTGCCCTGACACTCTAGACCTGATGGAGTTATCCAGGGGAAGAGGCTCAGCAGATGCAGGGAGAGGCCCCCCCCTTGCATGCCGGGCAGTGCGCTACATGCCTTGGTTGTGTGCATGTGTTTGGCTCAGCATTCATTCCTCTACCCTGGGGACCTTGGGGGCCATGGCTTCCTGTGTCCTCGAGGACACCTGCCCTCGAGGGTGTCACAGATGGCCAATCCGTGGGAGGGTGAGGCCTTGGCCCTACCTACCAGGATAGGCTCCCTGCACGCCATGTCTCGTTCCCATATCCTGCTAACTCTCAGGTAGCCTGTGTGCTGGCCTTCTCCTGGGGGGTAGCCTCAGCAAGGCTTGGTTCCCTCGGGGGCCACGCTCTCCATTTTTGCGGGGTTCAGGTATGGGCATCTTGGCCCTGTAGCCTGTCCTTTTCTTGCAGTTCCAACTGTATGCCAGACGGCCTCACGGCTTGCCATGCGGCACCAGGATTTTGGGACTGGCATCCCTGGCTTCAGGGGTAGGTGCCATGGAGAATGGCGTTTTGACACCAAGCCTACCCTCTCTCCCCAGATCACGTACCCATACGAGGATCCTGCCCTGAGGACCAAATCTTCCTAGGCCCAGCCCTGGCAAGTGGCCCAATGTCTCCTGCTCTGACACCCTCCAGGGTAATCCACTCTACAGGGCTGTTCCTGAAGCCCTGGCCATTGTCAAGATGACCCAGGTGGGACAGCCCAGAGCTTCTGTCCCACACACCTACTCCAAGGAGCTTGGGCCTCCTTGGACCAGCTGGGAAGCTCTCCTCCCTGATCCCTTGGGCTGTCAAGACAGAAAGGACCCACCAGGCCAAAGAGGGGAATCTTGAGTTCCTGGATGCAACAGGCGATGGCCCTGGGCCTCTCGCAGGGGCTCTCTAGACCTGAGGTAGTGATCCTGGGAAAAGGCCCAGCAGGTGCAGGGAGAGGGCCCCCCTGCAAGGGGAGTAATGGGCGTCATGACCTGGTTGCATGCATGCGGTTTGCCCAGTATCCATTCCTCTGCCCTGGCGACGCTGGGGGCTGTGCCTCCCCATGTCTTCGAGGGCACCTGCCAGGCTCGGGGTATGACAGATGGCCAGTCCGTGGGAGGGCAAGGGCCTGGACCTAACTACAAGGGCACGCACCCTTCACGACTGGCCCCACGCCCACAGCGTGCTACCTCTCGGGAAGCATGTGTGCCGTGCCTTCTTCTGGGGGGCAGCATCAAAAAGGCTCAGCTCCTTCAGGGGCCAAGCTTTCCGTTTTTTTGGTGTCCAGGTATGGGCATCTCTGCTCCTATAGCCTGCCCCTTCCTTGCAGTTACCCACTGTGTGCCAGCCGGCCTAAAGCCTTGCCACATGGTGCTAGGCTTTCGGGACTGGCACTTCTTGGCTGCATGGGCTGGTTCCATGCAACAGGGCGTTCTGACACCTGGCCTACCCCTCTCTCCCCAGATCATGTCCCCAGATGAAGATTCTGCCCTGAGGGCCACGTCTTGCTAGGCCCAGCCCCTGCAAGAGGCCCAAAGTCTCGTAACTCTTCCCCCACCCCCCGCCGGGGCATCCCACTCTACAGTAAGCACCCCAGATATCAGGTTCGGGGGATGCCCTAATGCACGCCTGCGTCATCACTGCCTTGCTTGGGTCAATGATGAGAACTCATATTGTCTCAAAGCGAGATGATGACCTAAAAATCATGCTCAATAGGATTACTCTGAGGCCCAATGGAGGATACCATGCTGGGATCAACATCTGAAGATTGCTTGGGGTCCTGGGGGAGCACTGTAGTTTGGGGCTTGAGGCAATGGATCCCCCGAAGTTCCCCACTGTGGCTGTGGCCTTTCAATGGGCCTCCAAGTGCCCAAAGGGCCTCAGGCCTTCAAACTCCCTTGATCACCCTATCCGCCTCCCAGGACAACTGGAGAGCCATTGCTTAGCACCTGGTTCTCCTTGTGACTTTCAGCTGACCATGGTGGCCAGAGCCTCTGCACGGCCTCAAACACGGCAGGTGAGTGGAAGCCACTGGGATTGGAGGGAAGCAGCAGACGCCATTGGGGTGGGGTCAGGTGGCCCGTGTCTGGGTGGCTGCACATGGACATTGGACTGGGAGCCCTGGATATCTGTAGCGGGTGGATTTCCCTCTTGAAAGTCCGCCCTTGGACCATCTCATGTGCAGGGTAAGCAAGGGTTTGCGTGGGTCCCTGACAAGGACTGGAAAGTGTAAGGTCACCAACGTCAGCCCACGTTCAGCTGAGGGCTCTTGCTGCTTCATGGTGTGCCTCATGGGCACATCCAGATGGTGGACGTGGGCCCCTTGGGCCACTGGCATCTGTCCACCTCAGCCCTGAGCTATTCCTGAAGCACTGGCCCTTGGCAATTTGCTCCGGGTGGGAGAGACAAGAATTCCTGTCTCATGCAGTCGACTCCCAAAGAGCTTGGGCCCAATTTGGGCAGCTGGGGAGCTCCCCTCCTGATCCCTTGGGGCGCATAGACAGGAAGAGCCCACCAGGCCTAGGAGGGGATTCTCAAATCCCTAGGCGCAAAAGGCATTGGCCCTGGGCCTATGGTCACAGCACTCTAGACATGAGGGAGTGATCCCTGGAAGAGGCCAAACAGGTGCAGGAACAGGGTGCCCTTGCACAGCGGACAGTGGGTGGAATGCCTTGGTTGCATGGACATGATTACCCTGGCATCCATTCCTCTGACCTTGGGGCCCCAGGGGCTGTGACTCCCTGGGTCCTCGAGGTCACTTGCCCAACTGCGGGTGTCACAGATGGCCAATCCCTAGGAGGGCGAGGGCCTTGTCCTAACTACAAGAGAACACACCCTTCACACCCGGCCCCTCACCCACAGTGTGCTACCTTTCGGGAAGCCTATCTGCCTGGCCTTCTCCTGGGTGGCAGCATCAGCAAGGCTCGGTTCCCTCAGGGACTACACTCTCCGTTGTTTCAGGGTCCAGTTATGGGCATCTCTGCTCCTGTAGCCTGCCCCTTCCTTTCGGTCCCCCAATGTGTGCTGGCAATCCTCACGACTTGCCACGTGGCACCAGGCTTTCAGGACTGGCAGCTCTTGGCCACAGGGATAGGTGCCCCAGTGCAGGACATTTTGACAGCTGGCCACCCCTCTCTCCCCAGATGCCATCCCCGAGATGAAGATCCCTCCCTGAGGTCCAAGTCTTGCTAGGCCAAGCCCTGGCAAGGGGCCCAACATCTCGTGCCATCGCCCCCTTCCCGGGGCATCACGTTCTACAGAAAGCATCCCGGGTAAGCCAGTTCGGGGGATGGGAGAGTGCCCCCCTGCATCACCATTGCCTTGCTTGGGTCAATGATAACTCAATTTGTCCCAAAGAGAGATGATGACCTAAAAATCATGCTCAAAAGGATTACACTGAGGCCCAGTGGAGGGGACCATCCCCGGGTCAGCATCCAGAAGATTCTCAGGGCCCTGGGGGAGAGCTGCTGTTTGGGGCTTGAAGCAACCAATCCCTTCAGGCTCCCCGCTGTGGCTGTGGTCTGACTGTGGGCCTCCAGGTGCCAAAGAGGTGCTCAGGCCTTCTGCCTTGCCTGCCAACTCATTCCCCCTCCCAGGACGCCTCCCAGGGAGCCATTGCTTAAGAACCCTGGTCCCCTTGTGTCTTTCAGTGGGCCGTGGTGGCCAGGGTCTCCATGTGGATTCAACCATGGCAGGTGAGTGGAAGCCACTGGCCTTGGAGGAAGGCCGCAGATGCCATCCAGGTGGGTTCGGGAGGTCCGTGTCTGGGAGGTGGCCACACGGGCGTCGTGCCGGGAGCCCTAGATGTCCGGATAGGGTAGATTTCCCCATTGAAGGTCCTCCCTTGGGCCATCGCACGTGCAGGGGAAGTGAAAGGTTGTCGGGGTGCTTGACAAGGACTGGAAAGTGCAAGGACACCACCGTCAGTCCATGTTCAGCTGAGGGCTCCTGTTGCTTCATTTTGTGTCCCATGGACCTGTACAAATGGTGGACTTTGGCCCCTTGGGGCCACTGGCGGCTCTCCCCCTCAGCCCTGGGGTGTTCCTGAAGCCCTGGCCCTTGGCAACGTGCCCTGGGCAGGAGAGCCCAGAGCTCTTGTCACATGCAACCGACTCTCAAAGAGCTTGGGCCCCCTCAGGGCAGCTGAGGAGCACCGTCCCTGATCCCTTAGCCTGCTGAAGCAGGAAGGGCTTACTGGGACTTGAAGGGGAATATCGAGTCCCTGGGCACAACAGGCAATGGCCCTGGGCCTATCGTGGTGGCACTCTAGACCTGAGGGAATGATCCAGAAGAGGCCCAGCAGGTGCAGGGAGAGGGCTCTCTTGCACGGTGGGCAGTGGGCGGCATGTCTTGGTTGCATGCATGCGGGTGGCCCGGCATCCATTCATCTGCCTTAAGGAACCTGAGGGCTGTGGCTCCCCTTGTCCTCAAGGGCACCTGCCCAGTTCCAGGTGCCACAAATGGCCAATACGTGGGAGGACGAGGGCCTGGCCCTACCTACCAGGGCACTCACCCTTCATGCCCGGTCCTGTGCCCACAGCTTGCTACCTTTCAGGAAGCCTGTGTGCTGGGCCTTCTTGGGGGGCAGCATCAGCAAGAATCGGCTCCCTCAGGGGCCACACTCTCCGTTGTTTTGGGGTCCAGGTATGGCCACCTCTGCTCCTGTAACCTGCCCCTTCCTCGCAGTCCCCCGCATGTGCCAGCCTGGCTCAAGTTTTCCACACACTGCCATGGTTTTGGACTGTCAGCTTACGGCCACAGGGACAGGTGCCCTGGTGTAGGACGTTTTGACACCCGGCCTACCCCTCTCTCCCCAGATCCCGTCCCAGATAAAGATCTCACTCTGACGGCCAAGTCCTGCTTGGCCCTGCCCCTGCAAGGAGCCCAACGTCTCTTGCCCCCACCCCCCCCTCAACCGGGATGTCCAACTCTACAGTAAGCACCCCGGTAAGCAGGTTTGGGGGGTGGGAGATCACCTGTCACCATTGTCTTCCTTGGGTCAATGATGAGAACTCATATTGTCTTGAAGAGAGATGATCACCTAAAAATCATGCTTAATAGGATTACGCTGAGTCCCAGTGGAGGGGACCATTCCGGGATCAGCATCCCCAGGATGCTCAGGGCCCTGGGGAGTGCTGCAGCTTGGGGCTTGAGGCGACTGATCCCTCGAGGCTCCCCCCTGTGGCTGTGGCCCCCTCCAGGGGCCCAAAGGGGTTAAGGCCTTCGGATTCCTGAGAGTCCCTGGGCACAACAGGCAATGGCCACTCATTCCCCCTCCCAGGACGCCTCCCAGGGAGCCATTGCTTGTCAACCCTGGTCTCTTTGTGTCTCTCAGCGGGCCATGCTGGCCAGGGTCTCAGCACATCCTCAACAATGACAGGTGAGTGGAAGCCCCTGGACATTGAGGGAGGCTGCAGATGCCTTTGTGGTGGGTTCGGGAGGCCCATGTCTGGGAGGCGGCCGCATGGGAATTGGGCCAGGAGCCTTGGATGTCCGCAGAGTGTGGACATTTCCCTTGAAGGTCTGCCCTTGGGCCATCCCACATGCAGGGGAAGTTAAATGTTGTCAGGGTCCTGGACAAGGACTGGAAAGTGCAGGGACGTCGCTGTCAGCCAATGATCAGCTGAGGGACCTCGCTACTTCACAGTGTGCCCCATGGGACCATCCAGATGGTGGATGTGAGCCTCTTTGGGCCACTGGTGACTGTCCCCAATGGTCCTGCACTGTTCCTGATGCCCTCGCCCTTGGTAAGGTGTCCTGGGCTGGAGAGCTCAGAGCTCCTTTCGCATACATCAACTCCCAAGGGACTTGAGCCCCCTTGGGGCAGCTGGGGAGTTCCCATCCCCGATCCCTTTGGCCGATGAGACAGGAAGGGCACACCAGGCCTAGGAGGGGAATCTTGAGTCCCTGTGTGCAACAGGTGATAGCCCTGGGCCTATCACAGCGGCACTCTAGACCTGAGAGATTGATATGAGGGAAGAGGCCCAGCAGGTACAGGGAGATGCCCCCTTGTACGGCAGGCTGTGGGCGGCATGCCTTGTTTGCATGCACATCTTGTTTGCCCAGCATCCATTTCTCTGCCTTGCGGGCCCTGGGGGCAGTGGCTCCCCATGTCCTCAAGAGCACCTGCCCAGCTCCGGGTGCCACAGATGGCCAATGGTGGGAGGGCAAGGGCCTCCCCTACCTACCAGGGCATGCACACTGCACACTGGGCTGCATGCCCACAGTGTTCTACCTCTCAGGAATCTGATGTGCCAAGCCTTCTCCTGGGGGCCAGCATCAGCAAGGCTTGGCTCCCTTGGGGGCCATGTTCTCCATTGTTTCCGGGTCCACGTATGGGCATCTCTGCTCCTGTAGCCACCCCTTCCTTGTGTTCCTCCGCCGTGTGCCAGGCCGCCTCATGTGTTGCCACGCGTCGCCAGGGTTCCGGGAGTGGACCCTCTTGGACGCAGGGGCAGGTACCATGGAGCAGGGCGTTTTGAGGGCCGGCCTACCCCTCTCTCCCCAGATTGTGTCCCCAGTTGAAGATCCCGCCCTGAGGGCCAAGTCTTGCTAGGCCCAGCGCCCGCAAGAAGCCCAACATTTCATGCCCCCGCACCACCGCGTGGCAACCTGCTCTACAGTAGGCACCCCTGATGAGCAGTTTGGGGGACGGAGAGCGCCCGCTCGGGTGGCCACTGCCTTCCTTGGGTTACATGGCACCAGGCTTTCGGAACTGGGAGCTTTTGGCCACTGAGGCGGGTGCCCCACAGCAGGACATTTTGACACTTAGCCTACGACTCTCTCCACAGATCCTGCCCCAGACCAAGTTCCTGCCCTGAGTTCAAGTCTTGCTAGGCCAAGCCGC
>NW_022590884.1:0-9583 GCF_004348235.1 Phoca vitulina
AGGAATTCTTAATGTCAGGAAACAAACTGAGGGTTGCTGGAGTGGGGGGTGGGGTGGGAGGGATGGGGTGACTGGGTGATGGACACTGGGGAGGGTATGTGCTCTGGTAAGCACTGTGAATTGTGCAAGACTGTTGAATCTCAGATCTGTACCTCTGAAACAAATAATGCAATATATGTTAAGAAAGAAAAAAAAAAGAAGAAGAAGAATGTAGCAGGAGGGGAAGAATGAAGGGGGGAAATCGGAGGGGTAGACGAACCATGAGAGACGATGGACTCTGAAAAACAGACTGAGGGTTCTAGAGGGGAGGGGGGTGGGAGGATGGGTTAGCCTGGTGATGGGTATTAAGGAGGGCACGTTCTGCATGGAGCACTGGGTGTTATGTACAAACAATGAATCATGGAACACTATATCTAAAACTAATGATGTAATGTATGGGGATTAACATAACAATAAAAAAATTAAAAAAAAAAAAAGGGCTGGTATCCAAGATCTATAAAGAACTTCTCAAACTCAACACCCAAAAAACAAATAATCCAATCAAGAAATGGGCAGAAGACATGAACAGACACTTCTCCAAAGAAGACATACAATGGCTAACACACACATGAAAAAATGGTCAACATCACTAGCCATCAGGGAAATTCAAATCAAAACCACATTGAGATACTACCTTACACCAGTTAGAAGGCAAAAAAATAACAAGGCAGGAAACAACAAATGTTGGCGAGGATGTGGAGAAAGGGGCACCCTCTTACACTGTTGGTGGGAATGCAAGCTGGTAGAACCACTCTGGAAAACAGTATGGAGTTTCCTCAAGACGTTAAAAATAGAGCTACCCTATGACCCAGCAATTGCACTACTAGATACAGATGTAGTGAAAAGAAGGGGCACATGCACCCCAATGTTCATAGCAGCAATGTCCACCATAGCCAAACTGGAAGGAACTGAAATGCCCTTCAACAGATGAATGCTTAAAGAAGATTTGGTACATATATACAATGGAATATTACTCAGCCATCAAAAAGGTTGAATACCCACCATTTGCATCAACATGGATGGAACTGGAGGGGATTATGCTAAGTGAAATAAGTCAGTCAGAGAAAGACAATTATATGGTTTCACTCATATGTGGAATATAAGGAATAGGGCAGAGGACCATAGGGGAAGGGAGGGAAAACTGAATGGGAAGAAATCAGAGAGGGAGACAAACCATGAGAGACTATGGACTCCAGGAAACCAAATGAGGGTTTCAGAGGGGAAGAGGGTGGGGGGATTGGGTACCCAGGTGATGGGTATTAAGGAGGGTACATATTGTGATGAGCACTGGGTGTTATACACAACTAATAAATCATTGAACACTACATCAAAAACTAATGATGTACTATATGTTGGCTAACTGAATATAATAAAAAAAGGAATAAATTCTTAGAAAGAAAACACACATACACAAAGACTGTGGGGCACTGTGGTGGCACAGTTGGTTAAGCATCTGACTCGGTTTCAGTTTATGTCGTGATCTCTGGGCGGTGAGATCGAGCCCCACATCTGGCTCCTCACTCAGCATGGAATCTGCTTAAGACTCTCCCTCCCTCTCCCTTTGTCCCTCCCCCCTGCTCTCCTTCTCTCTCTCTAAAATGAATAAATAAATCTTTTAAAAAACACAAAGTCTATAAGTAATGCGACATGAAAAGATATTACATGTAAATGGAAACAAAAAAAAAGGGCTAGCAATACTTATATCAGACAAAACAGATCTTAAAACAAAGATTGTATTGAGACCAAAAAAGGGCATTACATAATGATAAAGAGATCAATACAACAAGAGGATATAACACGAATATCTATGCACCGGACATAGCAGCACCTAAATACATGAAGCAATACTGACAGACATAAAGTGAGGAACTGACAGTAATACAATAACAATAGGAGATTTTTAACATTCCACTTACATCAATGAATCAATCATCCAGAGAGAAAATCAATAAGGAAATGTTGGCCTTAAATTACATATTAGCCAGAGGACTTAACAGATATAGATAGAATATTCCACCAAAAACAGCCGAATACGTATTTTTCAAGTGTACAGGGAACATTCACAAAGATGGATCACATTTTAGGCTGCAAACAACTCTCAGTAAATTTAAGAAGACTGAAATCATATCAACCATCTTTTCTGAACACAACAGTTTGAAACTTGAAATCAATTACAAGAAGAAAACTGGAAAAAGCACAAACGTGAGGCTAAACAATATGGGTCAACAAAAAAATCAGAGGAAATCATATTAAAACTCAAGACAAATGAAAATGGAAACAAAATGTTTCAAAACCTCTGAGACGCAGCAAAAACAGTTCTAAAGGTAAGTTTATAGCAATACAGGCTTATCTCAAGATTGAAAAAAAAATCTCAAATAAACATTCAACCTTATATCTGAAGGAACTAGAAAAAGAACAAACAAAGCCCAAAGTTAGTAGAAGGAAGGAAATAAAGATTAGAGTGAAAATAAATAAAATAGACACTAAAAAACCAATAAAAAAAATCAGTGAAACTAAGAGTTGGTTCGTTGAAAAGATAAACAAAATTGACAAACCTTTTGCCAGACTTATCAAGAAACAAGAGAGTGCCCACATAAGTAAAATCAGAAATGGGAGAGAAGTTACAACTGATGATACAGAAATACAAAGGATAATAAAAGACTATTTTGAACAATTTCTTGCCAACCAATGGGACAAGCTAGAAGAAATGGATAAATTCCTAGAAATATACTCTCTTCCAGGACTGAGTCAGGATGAAATGGAAAATCTGAATAGACAGATTACTATTGATGAAATTGAATCAATAAAAAAAAAAACCTGCAAACAAACAAAAGCCCAGGACCAGATGGCTTCAAAGATAAATTCTACCAAATATTTAAAGAGGTTTGCAGAAGGGAGGGTGGTGGGTGGATGGGGTAACCAGGTGATGGGTATTAAAGAGGTCACATGACATGATGAACACCGAGTGTTATGTGCAACTAATGAAGCACTGAACATTACATCAAAAAATTATGATGAGGGTGCTTGGGTGGCTCAGTCGTTAAGCATCTGCCTTCAGCTCAGGTCATGATCCCAGGGTCCTGGGATCGAGTCCCACATCGGGCTCCTTACCCAGCGGGAAGCCTGCTTCTCCCTCTCCCACTCCCCCTGCTTGTGTTCCTGCCCTCGCTGTCTCTCTCTCTTGTCAAATAAATAAATAAAATCTTAAAAAAAAAAAATTATGATGAACTGTATGTTGGCTAATTGAACTTAATAAAAAAATTAATGCCAAAAAAAAAAAAGAAATTTGTTTTGATGTAGGACTGGAGGTGAGACTCTAAATTTCCTGTGAGTAAGTATGTTCACAAAAATATTTCTCTTGAAAATAATTTTATTAATCTTTAGTTGGTTTTATCTAGGAAAGCTTATTTTTACTGATTTTATTTCTTTTTATGAAATACAATGAGATCTTTTAAATTATGATTAATGTTTTTTGTCTGTTTTATTTTAGCCAAGAGAAATTAATAATATCTTTGTTTATTGATTCTGTTCCCCACAATTATAGACAATGCTTACAAAAAAATAATAAACAATAAAGAGTTAATACCTATCCTGGTGAAAATATTCCGAAAAAATGAAGAGGAATGCTTCCAAAACCATTAAAGGAGATCAATATTACCCTGATCCCAAAACCAGGGAAAGACGCCACAAAAAAGGAAAATTATAGGCCAGTATTCCTGATGAACACAAATGCAAAAATCCCCAAAAACTATTAGCAAACCAAATTCAATGATACATTAAAAGGATCATCACCATGTTCAAGTGGGATTTATTCCAGAGATGCAAGGATTGCTCAGCATTCACAAATGAATCACAGTAATACACCATATTAACCAAAAAGGATAAAAACCATATTTTCATCTGAATAGATGCAGAAAAAAGCATTTGATAAAATTCAACTATTATTTATGATAAAAACTCACAACAATGTGGGTATAGAAGGAACATAGCTCAACATATTAAAGGACATATATGACAAAGCAACAGCTAACATCAGACTCAACAGGGAAAAGATGAAAGCTTTTCCTCTAAGATCAGGAATAAGACAAGGATGCCCACTATTGCCACTTTTATTCAACATAGTATTGGAAGTTCTAGCCATAGCATCAGAGAAGAAAAATAAATTTTAAAAAATGTAAGTGGAAATAACAAGTAAAACTGTCACTATTTGCAGAAAACATATTTATATAGTAACAGACACATGAAAAAAATGTTCATCCTTAGCCATCAGGGAAATTCAAATCAAAACCACATTGAGATACCACCATACACCAGTTAGAATGGCAAAAATTGACAAGGCAAGAAACAACAAATGTTGGAGAGGTTGTGGAGAAAGGGGAACCCTCTTACACTGTTGGTGGGAATGCAAGCTGGTACAGCCACTTTGAAAAAAAGTATGGAGGTTTCTAAAAAGTTAAAAATAGAGCTACCCTATGACCCAGCAATTGCACTACTGGGTATTTACTCCAAAGACACAGATGTAGTGAAAAGAAGGGCCATATACACCCCAATGTTCATAGCAGCAATGTCTTCAAGAGCCAAACTGTGGAAGGAGCCAAGATGCCCTTCAACAGATGAATGGATAAAGAAGATGTGGTCCATATATACAATGGAATATTACTCAGCCATCAGAAAGGATGAATACCCAACTTTTGCATCAACATGGATGGAACTGGGGGAGATTATGCTAAGTGAAATAAGTCAAGCAGAGAAAGTTAATTACCATAAGGTTTCACTTATTTGTGGAACATAAGGAACAGCATGGAGGACAGTAGGAGAAGGAAGGGAAAAATGAAGGGGGGGGGGGTCAGAGGGGGAGATGAACCATGAGAGACTATGGACTCCAGAAAACAAACAGGGTTTTAGAAGGGAGGGGGGTAGGGGGATGAGTTAGCCCGGTGATGGGTATTAAGGAGGGCACGTATTGCATGGAGCACTGGGTGTTATATGCAAACAATAAATCATAGAACACTACATCAAAAACTAATGATGTACTGTATGGTGACTAACATAATATAATAAAAAAAAAAAGAAAACTCTACCAACTCTACCAAAAAAAAAAAAACCTACTAGAACTAATGAATGAATTCAGTAAGCTTGTAGGATACAAAATTAATATACATAAATCTATGGCAATTCAGTTAGCTCTTGGACATCAGTTACTGATAAGGGTTAGTATACAAAATATATAAAGAACTCACAAGCTCATCATCAAAAACAAATGAAAAAACAATCCAGTTAAAAAACAGGCAGAGGACTGGAATAGACATGTTTCCAAAGAAGACATAAAGATAGCCAACAGACACATGAAAAGATGCTTAACATCACTAATCATCA
The DNA here is from genome assembly GCF_004348235.1 of Phoca vitulina. NCBI lineage: Eukaryota > Metazoa > Chordata > Mammalia > Carnivora > Phocidae > Phoca > Phoca vitulina. The sequence goes on from NW_022590884.1 coordinate 5,416, forward strand.
GGGAAATACAAATCAAAACCACAATGAGATATCACCTCACACCGGTCAGAATGGCTAGTATCAAAAAAGACAAGAAATAGTAAGTGCTGGGGCACATGGCTAGCTCAGTCAGTAGAACATGTGACTCTTGATCTTGGGGTCATGAGTTCAAGCCCCATTGGGCATAGAGCTTACTTAAAAAAAAAGCAAGTGTAGGTTAGGATGTGGAGCATAGAGACCCTTGATCACTGTTGGTGGGAATGTAATTGGCACATCCATTATGGAAGATAGTATGGTAGTTACTCAAAAAATTAATAATAAAACTGCCATGCAATCCAGCAATTCCATTTCTGGGTATTTATATGAAGAAAATGAAAACACTAATTCAAAAATTATTGAAGTTAATTGCAGAATTATTTATAATAGCCAAGATATAGAAGCAACCTAACTGTCCATTAATAGAAGAAAGGATCAAGTAAATGTAAATATTTACAATGGAATATCACTAAGCCATAAGAAAAAAAATAAAATCTTCCCATTTGTGACAACATGGATGGACCTAGAGAGTATTACCCTAAGTGAAATAAGCCAGACAGGGAAAGAAAATTCTGTATAATTTCACTTAAATGTGTATATAAAAAACAAAACAAACAAAACAGAAATAGACTCATAGATACAAAGATAATCTGATGATTGTCAGAGAGGAGGGGCATGGGGCGATGGGCTAAATAGAAGAAGGGGATTAAAAGGTACCAACTTTCAGTTACAAAATAAATAAGACATGGGAATACAATGTACAGTATAGGGAATATAGTTAATAATATGTAACAATTTTGTATGGTGACATTTTTCAGTATCTGCTTTCAGTTTTGGGTGGTATGTACCTAGGAATAGAATTGCCAAGTTGAATAGAAGAATTTTAAGGAGTGCTCTTGAATGACTTTTCTTCCTATGTGCTTTTCTTTTCTTTTCCTCTCCCTTCCTTTCTTTTCCCATCCTATCCATTCAGCTTTGGCTCTGAGGCCCACCACAAGGACACTACAGCCCAGCCCACTCTCAGGGGCAAGTGGCCAGCACAGTAATGTTCCAGATGGAAAAGGAGAAGTTGCCAGGCAAGCCATGCCCACATACCATCCTTGAACTGTCACTGAAAAGCCCCATCCAGGAAAAACAGTTGGTACAGTTAAAGACAGTTAGAAGGAGCCCCAGGAAGCAGAAAGTTCTGAGAGTTTTGTTTTGTTTTGCTTTTGCCCTCCTCAGCAGGAGAAATTCAGACTTGAAGGTAAAATCTGCCTATTTTTAAAGTTGGATCTGAACTTCTTAAACCTATAAAGGACAAACAAAATAAGTCTCTGGACAGGATGCAGCTAAATAGTCGACAGTTTAATTTCCTTTGGAGTGAGAGAGGGGTGGGGTCAGCTGTTTTGTGATTGAGAAACTAAAATGAGGGCCCTGGGGAAGGGAGAGAGCAGTTTATTTAAAAAGAGCCAACAGGCATGTTGTGGGAATCATGCCAAAGCCTGGGAGCAATGTCCAGAGTGGAGAACCCATTGGGCCCATTGCTCCTGGGGCTGTCTGCTTCGGCAGCTTCCTCTCTCCTATGGAATTCTGTACCTCGCTGCTCAGTGCCAACAGTGAAGGAGTTGATTCTTGTCCTTATGGCTCCTGGGACTCTCCCCACTAAGTCTCTTTCCAACATGATGGAACTTGCTTCAGGAATTCCCTTAAACACTGCAGACAGTGCAACTTAGCCTCCCTGGACATTTGGGATTATTAGAGAATTTCTGACCAGTTAATGCAGGAGGAGCAGGAAATATGAACTTGCTGCCTATAGGGCTAACTGAGCCCTTTGGGACACAGCATGTTGGGGACAGAGGAGGTGGACATCATTGTTTCAATTATCCAAGAGGGAAATCCCTGAAACAGTCATTATACACATTAGCTTTTATACACTTCTTTAACTCACACAACAACCCTTTTAAGTAGCTCTCTTATTACATCCATTTTACTGATGGACAACCTGACTTTTAGAGATGCAGAGTGACCTACCCAAGTCCTCACAGCTAGGATTCGATGTGGCTGTGACTATAACCCCTATAACCCAGGCAGTTTGAATCAAGGGCCCGTTTCTTATATGCTGTATAGTAGTTACAGCATAAGGATTCAAAGTATGTGTTAACCAAACTTTCTGAACCACCATAGGACCTGAAATTCAAGCAAGTACAGTATCTAGTCCTCTGGATACACATTTAAGGTAGGATTAAGCCCCAATTTCAAAGCATAACAAGTCACTTACCGAGGTCCACTAGGCCTCACAACCAGGAACCAGGCTGACAGCAGTCCTCCCACTTCCAGCACCAGTACAAGAAGTGCCCTTCCTGTCTTTCCAAACTGCTCCACCCCCTAGAGTTGAGTTAAAATCACCCAGAGATCTCTGGGAAATGTAGTTTTGGGGCCTTATATTGTGCTTGTGTGCCTCTTCTTCAAGTCTATTTATTGAAAAAGAGTGGAGAGCTGTATTATCTGATGAGCCTTGGCCACAGGCTGTGAGGGGTATAATGTTGTGTTTGACACAGTTCCTGCTTTTTATGGAGCCCAAAACCAGATGTCCTATGTGTAATGTGGGAGGTGAGAGTTTTGATGAGGTCCAGAAAAAGCAGATCTTTTAACCTAGAGGAGGCAGAAGATAGATGTTTTAAATCACTCTCCTCAGTTTATGACACCCTTTCTTCATCAAGTCCTGTGAAGCCCCTCAGTTTCTATATTTCTTTTTTTCATCCCCCATCTTTCAGTCCCATTCATCACTGCACCTCAAGGCACTGTGTAGTGTTTCTGAAATGTGTCTACATATGTGGTATGAATGTGATATATGTAATATGGTTTGGTTTCTGCTTGTGTTTTAAATTTACATTAATGATATTGGTCTATAACTCTTCCTGTTTCTTATGCATTTCCCTCTACCTGTCTCTTAAAATCTGTCTGCATGACACAATTGTTGCTTTGTGCTCTCCCTTTGGTACTAATTTTTCTAGTTCATGCCTCTGGTGTCCTGCTCACAAACTTGGGACTCTACCTGAAGGTTTTCTCTTGGCCTGTGCTGTGCAGGCTAGATGGACCTAGATGGGTGTAATTTAATGTACCTGGGACCACCACTCAGCCAGCCTGATGGGAACTGGAGGATAAATATCCCTGTGTTCTACGCACTTGGGTAAGATTACTCGGGGGCATAGATAACACTGCCTTTCAGGGTTTTCCTGTGGGATTAAGCTCTCTTTGTCCACAGAAGTAACCTGCCATAATGTACCCTTTATTTATTCTCACACTGCCTCTGCCTCACTTTCCCCCTCCCTCACTGGTGCTTCCTTAAATCATCTCCCAAATAATCTACTTGAATGCAAATCCTTATTTCAGGATCTGGTTTTAGAGGAAACCAACCTAAGACCATTTAGCTTGTCAGTCCCACTTATGAAGGAAAATTGAGTTGCCTCTAATTCCTGGTTACTATAAACACCACTGTGATGAGTGACTTTCTAATGTGCCCTGTAGGTAGACATGAGAACTTTGCTTGGATATAGATTAGGAATGGAGTGTTCTGGGGATAGGACATACTTATACTTAATTTCACTGATCATTATTGTCCTCTTGGGTAGGAAAATTCCCATTTTCTTCATATCCTGATTGACACTTTATATTAGCAATATCCAAATGTCTACTGAACTTATATGACTAAGGTGATAGCTTAGTGTTTTAATTTTTTTTAATTTTTTATTGTTATGTTAATCACCATATATTACATCATTAGTTTTTGATGTAGTGTTCCATGATTCATTGTTTGTGCATAACACCCAGTGCTCCATGCAGAACGTGCCCTCTTTAATACCCATCACCAGGCTAACCCTCCAGAACCCTCAGTTTGTTTTCCAGAGTCCATCGTCTCTCATGATTCATCTCCCCCTCCGATTTCCCCCCCTTCATTCTTCCCCTTCTGCTATCTTCTTTTTTCTTTTTTTCTTAACATATATTGCATTATTGTTTCAGAGGTATAGATCTGTGATTCAACAGTCTTGCACAATTCACATCACTAACCATAGCACATACCCTCCCCAGTGTCTATCACTTAGCCACCCCATCCCTCCCACCCACCCCACTCCAGCAACCCTCAGTTTGTTTCCTGACATTAAGAATTCCT
>NW_022590885.1:0-4919 GCF_004348235.1 Phoca vitulina
CCCTCCTCCCAAACGGAGGCTCTCTTGTTCCTTTCCTCTCAGGCGGCGCCTCACAATTGATGACTTTGAAATCGGGCGTCCTCTGGGCAAGGGAAAATTTGGGAATGTGTACCTGGCTCGGCTCAAGGAAAGCCATTTCATCGTGGCCCTGAAAGTCCTCTTCAAGTCCCAGATAGAAAAGGAAGGACTGGAGCACCAGCTGCGCAGGGAGATTGAAATCCAGGCGCATCTACAGTAAGGACAGCCCGTGGAATCCGGCACTGGCTGCTTACTCTTCTGCCTTCTCTTCCATCGCTGGCGTCTGAGCCCAGCATCCCCCCCAAACTACCCTCACGTAGGCCACCCTGAAGATTTTTTTCTGCAGTTCATTCCACTTGCACCATGTAATCGTCTCTGTTGCAGACACCAAAACCCTGATGCCTGCTCCTGTTCTCACACATTCCGGTATCAGGCTGCTGTTACTCTGGTCCCATCACAGTTTGCCCTTTGTGTGACCAGGCACTTGTGATAGCATCAGGAGTTGGGTCTTATGAGTCTGACCCTTCCTCTGTCTCTTCTACAGACACCCCAATATCCTACGTCTCTACAACTATTTCCATGACGCACGCCGCGTGTACCTGATTCTGGAATATGCTCCAAGGGGTGAGCTCTACAAGGAGCTGCAAAAGAGCCACACATTAGATGAACAGCACACAGCCACGGTGAGGCGGGGGCCTAGGGGCTCTGAGGCCCATGAGTTTATTGTGGACTGGTGGGGGGGGGGGGGGTCACTGCTTGTGGCTGTCATTATTGTCCAGGTTCTTTTTGTTTCTGAATTCTATACCTTTTATATAATGACACATACAGCCCATAACTTCACAGTTTGATACCCTAATTACCCCAGAATATTAATAATTAGTGTAAGCAAGACAATCTAACTCCACTACCTTATGCAGAGAAGCATGTTGAAGGCCTATGAAGGAGTTCACTGAGTAAGTGAGTGGAACTGGCTTATAGGAAGCAAGAGATTTCTAGAGGGCTCCAGATGGGGAATCAGAGCAACAATTATCCCAGCAGAAGCGCTGGGTCAGCTTGCTGTCAGAATGAGTGATCTTGCAATTTTCCTCCTGCTTTTGTATCATTTCTTCAGGTGTCAAATCCTGTGGGAGATCATCTGTTTAGCTCAGCATAGGTCCTGTGTCCAGCTACTTGCTGTTCTAAGGCAAAACGGAGGTTCTGTCCACTTTATCATCCATCCTATAAGACCACATAAAATGGGGAGAGGAATCCCTCCCCCACCAAAAATTGTGGTGCCACTAAGGAAGTAACAGGGTCGGTAAACAGGAAATAAAAGGAAATAAAAAGATTCCACTACAACTATAAAATGCATGAGTATTTTATCTCATATGAAATTGTGACGTGCTTCATTTCCTGATGGCTTTTTCTTTGCTCACTCAGATAATGGAGGAATTGGCAGATGCTCTGACCTACTGCCACGAGAAAAAGGTGATTCACAGGGATATTAAACCAGAGAACCTACTGCTGGGGTTCAGGGGTGAGGTGAAGATTGCAGACTTTGGCTGGTCTGTGCACACCCCATCTCTGAGGTAGGTAAAGTGGTGGTGGTGGCATGAGCCCTGGGTGCCACTTAGGAATGATCCAATTTAATTCATTCCATGTGTAAGACCCAGATACAAACTTGGTTTTGTATTTGAGTATTGCCTTTTTCATATGCATATATTTAATGTGCATTTGTAGATTGAAAGAATGTGGCTCAACCTTATCTTTTATCTTTTGATCTCTGTTAACATGTAACTTTCTCAGTAAGTTTCCATGTAAGTAAGAATCATTGCTCCATAACTCCAGGAATTTTACTTGGTCCCTCTTGATGCACCATCAGTTTCTTCAAAATCTCTATTGATGCCCAAAATATTCTGAAAACATCCTCGATCATGAGCCACATAGCTTTATGAATAATTCCAAAATATGGAATTGGTGGGTTCCAGTATTTGCCTTCCCTAAACCTTGATCCTTATTAAAACTTAGTGTTTCCAAACTCCCATGCTCAGGAGGGGACTGCTCGGACTTTTTAGGGTCTCCCATCTCACTGGAATATAGAAAAGGAGGGTTACCCTTGTTCTTGGCTTCTGCACAGTGCTCTCTTCCCTGCTGTCCTCTAGGAGAAAGACAATGTGTGGGACTCTGGACTACTTGCCCCCAGAAATGATTGAAAGGAGAACATACAATGAGAAGGTTGATCTGTGGTGCATTGGAGTGCTGTGCTATGAGCTGCTGGTGGGAAATCCACCCTTTGAGAGCCCTTCCCATGATGAGACCTACAGACGCATCCTCAAGGTAGGATGGCTACAGTCTGGGCACTCACTAGGGAGCCAGGCCTGCAGAGCCTGGGGTGCACACAAAGGTTGTCCAAAAAGATCCAGAACAGTGCTTTGAAGGGTCTTAAGGAATGGAGAAAGCACGCAGCACAGAAATTAACCATGTTCTTTTTTTTTCTTCTTTGGCCTCATCAGGTAGATGTAAGGTTTCCCCCATCATTACCTTTGGGGGCCCAGGACTTGATCTCCAAGCTTCTCAGATACGAGCCTTCGGAGCGGCTGCCCTTGGCCCAGATCCTGGAGCACCCCTGGGTCCGGGCCCACTCTCAGAGGGTGTTGCCTCCGTCTTTTCAGATGGCTTCTTGAGCCCTGTCTGCACCTGCTTTATTGTTTTTGTCCAGGGAGCTCCCCTGGCTCTACTATCTTACCTGTCTTTTGTTTCTTCTAAGATGCAAGATGCTAATTAATAAAAGCTGAATCATTTTGTTCCGGTTCTTTATAGTTATTTGACTATGTAGTTATGTGACTGGGTAGAATCTTTATTTCTTGTAGAAACTCTTTCCTATGAGAGCGTCCCAAGATGATGTCCCTCCTGGTCCCCAAGGATGGTGACTCTACTCACCTTGAAAACTAGTTACTACTTTGTGCAGACGACCACCCTGGTGGTGTACATCCTACCACCTATCACATTTCTTCTAGACTCAATTTACTATTCCCCACGTTTTCAGGAGTATGCCATTTGCAAACCAGGACTCTGATCAACCCAGAGGTCCACCCTCTTTATACTGACATCCAGCATGTCTCGGAGACAAAATGTTTCACTGCACATCAATGCCACTCAATTCTCAAATGAATTCACTAGCACCTCCGTGGTGTGTCATATTCTGATTGCATCAAATAAGTCATCCCTAATAATAAATGTAACATCGCGTCTTCTGAAATCACATCCTCCACTTTTAGCAATTTAGGGAACTCTCTTCCAACTTTTCCCCGTATCCTGTTACAGCTGCATGTGTCAGCTACTCCCTCCATCCATGATAAGCTGACTGCACCAGAATAAACATCTAGACACAGTTGGGAGCTTAAACATGCTTTCTGCTCATCACAGGCATTGCCTTCACCACTGTCTCCGAACTTAAAAATATTTTATATGGAGTTAATGTTACTCCACCATATTCTACATGGCTTCCACAATGTGAAATTTCCAGCACATGCAAGACCACATCTCTACATGTGACCAGATCCACTAATTAAATGTAAGTAACTCAGCTACTCCACTCTCCGATGGACAGCCCCATTATTGCAGATTTGTCATTTAAATGCTCCAGGACATTGGCTCATGGTTTTTCACCTGCACCTCCAGGGCCCGTATTTCTGTGCTTTCTAGCTTTGTCCTATCAGTGCTCTCGAATCAGTATTTCAATTAAACACCTGGAAATTCCTAATAAACTAACTGGTTTGTACATAGGAACCCTGCAATATTACTCAGTTTGGGTGCTGGATAAACTCACATCACCCGGCACATTTTTGGGGAGGTAGATAAGCAGAGAAAAGACAACTAGGGCTTCCACGTTGACTATTAGAGGATATATGTCTAAATTATGAAAACTCTCAGACATGCTTTACAATAGGGATTTCAAAGTCCCCAATAGCTACATGGTTTTCCTCACCATTGATTCCGGACATTGTGCCGCCCATGACACAGAATATAAAAATCTTAACTTTGATATCTGACGTACATCCTACCCTCAAACCATTTAATTTAACCGTGTCAACCCCATGTGAAAAGAAGAATGTCTTTTCCAATTTGGTCAAATTACTATGCTCAATGGTGGATCACACTGTCCCTTGTGTGCTAATTAAGCCACATTTCTCCACAACCTCCTTTTATAAAAAGCATCTTCTTCTAGGAAATTAACTGCATCTTAATCCTTGATTCAGTCACTATGCTTTTCTCCACTTTTTAAAATTAAATTTTTTTTTAGTTTTTATTCAAATTCCAGCTAACATACAGTGTAATATTTGTTTCAGGTGCACAATATAGCGTTCAACACTTCCATACATAACCCAATGCTCATCAGAAGTGCACTCCTTAGTCCCCATCACCTACTGAGCCCATCCCCCCATCCACCTCTCCTCTGGCAACCATCAGTTTGTTCTCTATAGTGAAGAGTGTTTCTTAGTTTTCCTCTTTTTCTCCCCCCTATGATTGTTTTGGTTCTTAAATTCCACATCTGAGTGAAATCATATGGTATTTGTCTTTCTCTGACTTACTTTGCTTAGGATAATACACTCCAGCTCCATCCATGTCGTTACAAACGGCAAAATTTCATTCTTTCTCGTGGCTGAGTAACATTCCCTAAAATAAATCTCTTGGCATTTTCTGCATACTGTTTCCATTTTCATAACCGTATGTATGCTCAATTCATGAGAAGTGAGATTTTATTCTCTCACTTTCATAGTCATGAGAAGAAAACAAAGTGAGTCACTGATGGTGACTTGTAAGATTTTGCCTAATATAATTCTGAGCGGAATGTCAGCATTGCTAACACGATTTTGTTGGCTTCTTGTCTGCAACTCCCTACTGCCGGGTTGGCTCGGGGT
>NW_022590885.1:4929-9582 GCF_004348235.1 Phoca vitulina
GTTAAAATAACAACAATCCATACTGTGAAACCGTTACATTCATATCCATATTTCTCTGCTAATTTGATAACTTGTCCCTTCTGGTCAACTGTTTGTACTTTGTGATAAACCACCTCCCTGTCACTACCTTAATTTAAATCCTCATCCTCACCCATCTGGAAAACAGCCTAACAGATCTTCCCTTTCCTTGCCCCTCCTATAGTTTAATTTCCACGCGATACCCAGACTGATCTTTTAATTCACGAATCAGATTACATTACCATTCAGCTCAAAACCCCCCAGGATGGTTGTCTATTTCACAGTGTACTAACTATGTATTTTTAGTTTTCTGTGGTCTGGCATCTAGGGCCTTGCTGACTGGGGAGACACTGCCCCTCCCTGGACTAGGTTAACAACCCTTTCAGGACCTCACTTTTCATATGCAAACTAACCACCTCTCTCTGGCTCCTAAACTCCAGGAGGCAGCATTCCTCTACCCTAAAACTCCAGGGCCAGGTACCAGACAGGGAGTGATCCGTTTGCTCCAAAGTCCCTACATTGTATTCAAACAAGTCAATCCTAAACTGTTTACCTGTCTTGCCTTGCCTTTCCTGCAAAATACACAATAAATGTGCTGGGCCATGCTTTCTCCATCACAGCTGCTGCCTCCCCAGACTGTCTTGTATGATATGCCTGATAGAATAAGACAGGTAGACTTGAGCTGGAGATAAGGGTGGTGATAAACAGTTACACATTAGAAGCCTGGGGTCACACATACTGACTGGCTTCCAACACCCCAGGGCTGACAGACCAAGAGCCACAGGTGCAGAACCTGTGCTCTCCTCTTCCACCTCTGCATCGTTACAGTAAATTTTCACTGCGGTTTTGTCCCCTCCCCCATGGGGGAAGGTTGCCAAGAGGGTTCTGGTACAAACTGGTAAGGTCAAAAATCCCCTCCCAACCAGTGGGAGGAGTCCCCCAGATGATTGGAAGTAGCCACCATGAGTCCACCCCCTCCATGGATCTCTGTAGCCTCAGGGCAGTTGTCACCTCGGCCTGCCTGCTCTCCCACCTTGACAGTGTACTGTCCTTAATGACTGCTTTGTGCGTGCTGCCTTCCTTCTGGCTGTCTATCTGAGAGAGGATCCCCACGTAAATCATGGGGAATCCAAGAGCCAAGATTTCCATTCATACAATGCAGAATCTCCCATCGGTAGCATTCCCTGACTCTTGTTTGTGGGGATCTGTGAGCATAAACTTCCTTCGTGACAATCACTTCCAGGTCCGCTGCCTTACGATTAAACAAATAACCGGTACATTTTAGAACACGTTCTGGAGCATATTACAGCCTCCTTACAAAGGCTGACAAGGTTCTACACAATTTGTCTCCATTTATCTAACTCCTCTCGTCCCACTTGAACCCCTGCAGTTGCAGCTCTAGACACACTAGCCTTCTTGCTTTTTCTCAGGCACCCCGTGCTTTCCCACCCCAGGAATGTCTTTCTCAAAAGACCTAGGAGCTATCTCTAGCATCCCTATCTCCCAATTTCTGTGGGAAAGTAGAGGCCTAATTTTGGGGCACCTTGCTCCAAGTCGCAAAACTGAAAATTAAGGGAAACCTCATTTAAAACAGAGCTGGATGGGGCACCTGGGTGGCTCAGTCATTAAGCATCTGCCTTCGGCTCAGGTCATGACCCCAGGACCTGCTCGGCGGCAAGCCTGCTTTTCCCTCTCCCACTCCCCCTGCTTGTGTTCCCTCTCTCGCTGTGTCTCTCTCTGTCAAATAAATAAATAAAATTTTTAAAAATTAAATAAATAAAAATAAAACAGAGCTGGGAGGCAAGAAGGGAGACCTCTCACACAGCACCACTCCAAGTCAATCTCAGGAAGAACTGTCAATTATAGGCCCCATCAGGGAAATATGGGCGCTGCATTTCCCACCAGATCAACCATCCCTGCGACTCTGCCAATGAGAAACTGTCATCACCTTGAACTGTTGCTCTTCTCCAAAGGATTCTGCTCAAAACAACCGTCCCAACTTTCTCCTCCTCTATAAAATAACTTTCCTCTTTGTTGGATTTGCCTATGGTTTTACCATAGCTTGCATGTCTCTAATTGCAATTCTATGCTATTTCCAAATAAACCCATTTTTGCTGGTAAAATAACTTTTATTTTTAAGGTTAACACTACCTTCTACCCTCAGGTAGTAAGTTTGTTTTCCCTTATAGAAAGCCAATGTAGCAGCAGGTAGGCAGCCCAATTACTAGGTAAATTTAGGATAAACTGCATAACAAGTGGTGCTGTCATGTTTTCTTACTTGAGGACTAATTATTGTCCATGTTGAAAATATGTAATGGGAGGGGCACCTGGGTGGCTCAGTCGTTAAGCATCTGCCTTTGGCTCAGGTCATGATCCCAGGGTCCTGGGATCGAGCCCCGCATCGGGCTCCCTGCTCGCCGGGGAGCCTGCTTCTCCCTCTCCCACTCCCCCTGCTTGTGTTCCTTCTTTCGCCCTGTCTCTCTCTGTCAAATAAATAAATAAAAATCTTAAAAAAAAAAAAAAAAGAGGCTACCTCCGTTTAAAAAAAAAAAAAAGTGTAACGGGAGACACTGAGAAAGCCAGTATCTGCTTGGCTGTATGAAAGGGTATCTTTCTGACTTTGCCATCTCTTAGCGATTATCTGTGATACGGCGTCAAATTCTGGTTTAAGCCTTATTTGTAAAAAACTTTTTTCTCTACTATCTTTGTGGAGAGGTTTTCTGGGTTGGGAGAAGATTTTTTCTTTTTAAATTCTATTTCTCCAACAATTTATATTGTTACCTGTCTAAAAGAATTCCATTTAAAACTTTTTGAAACTTCTGTATTTGCCAAATAGACATGTGGGTTGATTTTACTATTTGAGACCCCAAATGCAAACTGATGAAAGCGTCTGTGAAAATAAAAGGGAATTTCACTAGAACGGAGTCAGGAGGCCGGGGGTGGGGTAAGCTCTCACATGCTGCCTAGGGATGTCAATCACAGACCCCGACAGAAGAATCCTCCACAGGAAAGAATCAATGACAGGCCCCAAGGAGAAAAGATGTGCACAGCCTTTCCTACACGCAGCAGACTTCAGCAGACCCCGGAAACAACCGATGGGAAGCTCTTACTCATCTGTTGCTTTTCTCCAATGGCCTTTGCTTCACAACTGCTCCCAAATTTCCTTCTCCATGAAATAGTGTTCCTCTCCTATGTTTGAGGGACTAGCCTATGGTTTTTGCTGTAGCTTCCTTGTCCCTCATTGTAATTCTCTGTTATTTCCAAATAAACCCCTTTTTTTGCTGGTCCAACAAATACACGGAGGCGTCATCGCGCCGGACGCGCCTGCAGTTCCAGGCCGGGGGAGGCCCCGGGGCTGTGCGGCGGAGTGGGGAGCGCGGGAGCTGCAGGACACTCGGCGAGGAGGCAGAGCTCGCGGGCGGCGGGGAGGGGCCCGACCGGGACACGACCTTCCGGCGGCGCGGGACGGCGCGCACGCGGTCTCCGACCTCGCAGGGCACCCCGGCGGCGTCCTGCGGCTGCTGCCTGTTCAGTCCCACGTGCGCCATGTCAGCTCATTAGCGGAGTCGCGCGCTCCTGGATCTCTGTAGGTATCACTCACTGAGACCCGTTCGCATCGCACCCTCTCGGCTGCCCTCCGCTCGTCCTCCCTTTCCTGAGGTTCCCTTCCTTCCCGAAGCCCCAGCTGCTGGCGTCCGCCCCGCCCCGCCCCAGCGACCCGCAGGTGCCTGCGCCCTGCAATCTCATTGGCTAAGCGTGTGCGGAAGCTCCCATTTCTGTCTCTTCTATTGGGCACGCTGCCTGCTCGCTCAGAAGTTCCAACCAATGGGAGTCAATCAGGAACTGCTGGCTCAGCCAATGAGGGCGGCGATAGGATAAAGGCCCCGGCGCAGGCGTGCCGGGATTGCCTCGGTCTCCGCGCGTCCGAGGCTGCGCGCGGCGCGGGAACGTCCCGGGGGCGTCGGTGCGGGCGCTGTCCCGAGGCGGCGAGGCCCAGGTCGGCACCCGAGGAGCGTCACCCTCAGTATCTCCTACCTCCACGCCTTTTCCAGGACATTTCCAAAGGGCCCAGGAAGGCCGTCCTGTCGCCATCGTCTCTTGTCGGGAGCCACCCAAACGCTGCGATGAAGTCGGGCGGCGTTGGGCCCGCCGGTGAAGGCGAGAGGAGCCGGGGCCGGAGAAAAGGTTGCGAAGGGCCGGTGTCCGTTGTTGGGGGTGGAGGGCGCACAGGAGGAAGCGCTGACCTCTGTCTGTCTCAGGTCGCTGCAGCAGGCCACGTGGAGCTCAGCATCCCGCCCGTGTGAGTGTGTCCGGCGCCGTCTCGGGAAGTGGGAGGGGGTGGGGAGAGAGGGGAGGAGCGAGCGGCACGTGTTCCGTGTCGGCTCGGGGACGGAGAGCTGACGACCAGACAGCCTGGCTGTGCTAGAAGGGCAAGGGGCAGAGGTGGGGCCGGGGAGAGGAAGGTGAGCGTTCACGAGGGGCCGAGGAGAGGAAGGTGAGCGTTCACGAGGGGCAGAGGTGGGGCCGGGGAGAGGAAGGTGAGCATTCACGAGGGGCAGAGGTGGGGCCGGGGAGAGGAAGGTGAGCGTTCACAAGGGGCAGAGGTGGGGCTAGGGGAGAGGAAGGTGAGCGTTC
>NW_022590886.1:0-9578 GCF_004348235.1 Phoca vitulina
GTGTGGGTGCCACTGAATATGTGATCAGATGTTCTGAGTGTGGGTCTACAGAATGTGGTGTCTGAGCTCTGGACCTTCACGGACGGTGTTCTTGGGGTCATTGGGGGACCCAGGAACTGGCTTCCAGCCAGGGCAACAGTGGCACTCATAGCCCCCAATGTTGTTGAGGCAATGGGTGGAGTTGTGACATGGGTTCTGCACTGACGTGCATTCATTCACATCTGAGGACAAAGCCAGAGGGTCAGGGTCCCCTCCACTCACTGCACCCATCCTGCCTGCCCTTTCTCTCAGATTCCTTACTACTTCACACCAAGGAAACACACACACACACACACACCATGTACCAGCCATCTAGCCTGTCAAGATAAACTTTATGATAGCATTTTCTATTGTAAAAACTTCATAATCTCGGATTGTCCCTGTAAGGTGGACAGGGTAGAACCATGTGTATGTGTCACCCAGACAAAGCTGAGACCCTTCCCATATCGTGCAGATTAGACTAGGTGTCAGGTTCAGGGAGGGGGGGAAGCTGTGAAGGGCCTCTAAGCAGGGAGGCTGTGACACTGAGCTGCCTTCGTGTTGACTCAGTGGATGGACTAATGGTATGGGTGCAGTTTGGGACAGCAGTGACCAGCAGGGTCAGCCCTGCCCTGTACAGCCCAGATTCCCTGTCTCTTCACTGCTTGCGCTGAGCATACACCGTCCTGAAAGTACTGCTGCATCTCCACTCCCAAAGCTCCTTATGGCAGCTTCCTTCAAGATGAGCTCAGCAGGGACAGTATCCTCCTTTTCAAGCAAAAACTATGGCAAAAGGAAACTGAGTCATGGGAGCTAGACTTCCCAGTCAAGGCTCTTAGTCATTTCCTCCTCAGCTCAGGACTGAGCTTCCCCTTCTCAGAGCTAGAAGTGACACTTCCTGTTTGGATGTGACAGATGAGGAGGGGCAGGTGTGGGGGTGCACAGAGAGGCGGGGGGCTCCAGAAGGGAACCCCAGGCTCAGAAGGCCCTGTTGCCTCCCTGCCCTGTGGTGGAATCTTCTGGAGAGGTGGGCACTGACAAGTGTAGCTGCACTGGGTGTTGATGCAGATTCCGTGGCTTTTACAGACTCTGGGTTTCAGCTGACATTCGTCCACAGCTGCAGGGGGAAGGACAGGGTGATGGGTGCCTCCACTTGTTTCCCATGATAGAAGCATCTGGAAAGCCCCATTGTCTCTTCCCTGGTGAGTGGGTGCCTTTTCTAATTCACATGGAGGCATGCTATGGGCAAGCATGGTGGCTCAGATGTTCTGTTTCCAGATGTTGCCAGAAGGGGACCAAGTCCTCCCCGTCTGTCAGCTCTGGTTCCCTCCGTCTCTCTGGACAGCTCTCAGGTAGGGCAGGGACATCATGGCCACCTGTGTTTCAGCCTGAGGACTTGGACAAGTCCAGGGTGGACCTTCCTGGGAACCAAGTGCAAGGGAAATAGTGTTCCCCAAGCAGGACCATCTTGGCTCCCAGTGATGGCTTTTGTCCTACTTTCCCAGAGCAACTGCTTGCTGCCTGAGTTGCCATTGGAATCCCAGTGACCCTAGCAGGACAGCTTGTTCTCATCCACACTATCTCTGAGACTCCAGCTCCATGGAGAGGGACCAAGACCCACGCCTGAGCCAGGCTCCTTAAGGAGAAGGCTTTCTATAGAGGAAGGGAGATGATGATGCCAGCCAGTCCTGGGCCACCCAGATAGTGGGCAGCAAGCTGAGGAGGACAGTGGGGGCTGATGTTCAGCCAAGCAGTCTTGGGGTGATGAAGGTGACTTTTTCTGATTCCCATGAAGGCATTTCTAGACTGGCAGAAAGTGGTGAGAATCCGCATCTGAGCAAGGCAAGTAGTGAGCAAGGGCTGATTGGCTGGAATGAGGAATGGGTGCTGATGGCGAGGGGTGCAGGGGGTTTTGTCTTCTTGGCCATGTGACCCTGTGGGCCCTGCCAATGGGCTCAGCCTCCATCTTCTGTCCCCAAGTGGTCTAAGTTGACATGGGACCTGGGTTGACCCCCTTGGAAGAGTGTTGGGCTTGAGGCAATGGTCTCCTATTTGCCCTTTCTTGCCATTTGGTCCAGATGAGACCCTCTTCCATTCACCTGAATCTCCAGGTGTGTGGGGTGGTCTACATCACCCTTCCCCTCCACCAACACAACCTCCCAGATCCTGGTCATCCAATTTGCCTCAGGTCAGTGAATTGAAATTTTTAGGGAGAGTCAGGCAGAGCCTTACACGGGGAAATAGATGGAGGCCAAGCAGATGAGAAGCAAGTCAAGCTGGAGGAAGCGTCTTCTCCAGGTGGGGATGTTGGCCAGGGGCAGGGCCAGCTGGGAAAGATGGGCCCTCCCTCGAATCCCCCGTCCTCCCATGTTTCTGGACAGGGTTCCTGGATTCCTCAGGGCCCATGGGTCTGAGAGAGCTCCCAGTGTGGCCAAGCCCATGTGGGCTCCAGTGGGGGCACCATTCATCATGACAGTCATTGATGATGGTGATTGTGTTGGATCCATTGGTGATGGATATTGTGTTGGAATAAACATGCTCTCAGCTTGTGAAGTATATGATGCCATCTCTCTCTTTTGCTTTATGAAAATAAGATACCAACTAGGTATTTGTCCAAACATACAAAAATACTGATTCAAAGGGATGCATACACCCCGATGTGTATAGCAGCATTATCAACAATAACCAAACAAGGGAAAGTGCCCAAATGTCCATCAACTGAAGAATGGATAAGGAAGAAGTGATATATATATATATATATATCCAATGGAGTTTAGTCAGTCATCAAAAACAATGAAATCTTGCCATTTGCAATGATATGGATGGAGCTAGAGTATATTTGCTAAGTGAAATAAGTCAGTCAGAGAAAGACAAATACCATATGATTTCACTCATATTTAAGAAAAAAACAGATGAACATAGAGGGGGGAAGAAAGAGAGGCAAAACAGGAAACAGACTCTTAACTATAAAAACCAAAATGCTGGTTACCAGGGGGGAGGTGATAGGGGATGGGCTAAATAGGTGATAAGGATGAGGGTGGGCACATGTCCTGATGAGCACTGGGTGTTGTATAGAGGCGATGAATCACTAAATTCTACACCGGAACTTAATATTACACTGTATGTTACTTAACTGGAATTTAAATAAAAACTTAAAAATAAAAAGAAAATAAATAAATAGATAAGAGAAAATAAAAGAAGATGTCAGGCAGGCAAGGAGGACATTCCAAAATTATAGAAATGACCCTCTGGAGAGGGTTCTGAGCCTTGGAGTCTGGAAAGGGACAGGATACCAGGTAGGTGCCCTGGACCTCCTCTGATGCCTGGAGAAAGTGTGATGAGTGACCCCAAAACTCATGGATGGGGAGTTGGAAGGTGCGGGTGGTTCTTACCTTGACACGTGTTCTCACTTTCATCCCTGAACGTTCTTGCCCCAGAAGCAGGCTTGTATCCTGGGCTGCACGTGCAGTAGTAGCTGCCCTCTGTGTTCCAGCAGTCTGCGAATTTTCCACAGGACACTACTGAAGGTGGTCCACACTCGTTGATGTCTGGAACACAACAGGGCAAAGGGTCACCTCCCAAAGATGTGAGTTCCTATAGGGCAGAGGCGCTGGCTTCCAGCCTGACTCGGCCAACAGGACTGTAGAGAACTCAGCTTGCAGGTGGCATTCCTGGGGCAGGTCTGAGCTGGAGCCAGCTGCTCCAAATGCCTGCTCACTGTTCTGCATCTCTACTCTCTGGCTGGAACTAAGGGCACCTAGATTCAGACACTCTGCTGTGCCATCATGGGGGCTGGAAGGAGGTCTGCATCCCCTTCTGCAGGCCTTGTGGGGTGGACAGAGGCACTGAGTTTCTGGTTGCACTAGTGGGGACCTGGGGGTGGGCTCCAGTCAGGGTGACCGTGGCACTGAAGGCCACTCTCAATGCTGAGTCAGTGAAGGGAGTCATGGCTGGAGTCTGTCCAGGGTAACACTCTTTCACACCTGAGGATAAAGCCAGGTGATCAGGCCCCTGCCCATTGACGGGCTCCGCCTCCCATTACTCACAGTGGCCCAAGTTCACCCCACAGTCTTCATCACCCGCTCCCCAAAGCTGCCCATGTCCGGCATTTTCAAGAAGCTCCAGGATATCTCTGGAGGAGTCTTGCTATCTCCAACCCTGGAGGAAGTTTCTCTTATCTGAACCATCACAGATACGAAACGAGGAAGCAGCATGCAGGTTCTCACAGCTGAGTTACTGGTGGCTGTTGGGGGGGGGGGGGGGGGTGTTTCTGGTCTCTTATCTCTCCCTGTTCTCAAAACATGAGAACAAAGTCCCATGAGCCAGGCTCATTGACTATCTCAGGGACCCACAGAGGTGGGGGTCTGGCTCATCATGGCTAAAAATAACAGTTTAATAAGAACCAGCTAGACAAGAATGCATCGAAGCAGGGAAGAATATTTTCTCCTGTACATTGCAATCAGGGCAACAGGACTTTTAGAGCCTGAAAGGACTCATGGCATCATGCTGAGTCAGGGCAGGCAACTGGGTCCCCCAGAGCAGAGTTTCCTACCCAAACTCGTGGGCATCCCTCCTAAGGCCCCAGGTCCAGACTGTGGGTGTCAGCACCAGAACATGACAGGATGTGGGAAGATGCACACCTGACACATTCATGTTCACCCCCATCTGGGCAATGGGCCTGCGCTCCTCTCTTCTCAGATGGGGGCAATGGTTGGACACCTGCCTTCAAGGTTGTTGGGTGGGGTGGAGTCAAGTGGGAGACAGGTGGGAATGAGGCATGTGGGTGGTGAAGACATGATGGTGAGAAATCCTCAACCTGACAGGCGTGCTCCCAGGAAGGAGCTGGGATCCAGGCACACCATCAGCAGGACTCTTTGTCATGCTCACCCAGCCACGAGTCTCCATGAGACACACACACAAATGCAGGAGGATCCGCTAGGGATAACTCTCGGGCATGGAGGGGCTGGGCGGGAGTCACAACACCACCTTTTATTCCGTGGTAGATTCACTTTCCCCCAAATATTAAATGACACATGGATACTTAGAAGGACAAAGAAAATATTAAAAAAAAAAAATGAACACAAGAAAATCACCCATAAGTCCACTACAGGGACTACGGGGAAATTTTAGGGGTATTTTTTTCTTATCTTTCCAAACATTAGGAATATTTTCATTCGTTATTAGTAAATATGCATAAGATGATTTTCAGTACATGAAGAGTATTTCTTGGTGTAAAAACAGTGTAATTCCCCTTTTCCCCATTTTTATTGTAAAATTCACATAATATAAAATTTACCACCTTAACCGTTTTAGTATAATGTCCTTTTATAGCCTGTGTTGTTGAAGAATAAAACTTAGTTTTCAACCCAGATCTAGGTTCAACCACCTTACTAATTTTGGGACTTTGGACAGGTCACTCCATCTCTTTGAGCCCAAATTTGGTCATTTAAAAAACCATGTAGCTCTGCCTGCCTAATGGGACTGCTGTGCGGAGAGAGGTGGGAAACCATGACTGTGAGGGGGAGGTCCTCCCCCTGAGCTCACACTAGGAGGAGAGGCTGAGATTCCAGGCCCTGGTTATTTCTTGCCTCTCTTTGCTTCCACAACCTCTCCTCTTTCCTTGTGCTATGAGAATAATCATAGTAATAACAGAAGTGACCATAATAAAGGCTTGTGTTTGGCAGTCTGCTCATACTAGTCTTTACCTAGTCTTCACACACGTAAATTTTCAATCTCACTCCATCCATGAGGAGTAGGCTCCCTAATTTATAGACAAGCAAACTGAGGCATAGAGAGAACATCTTCCCCCCATCACCTCCCTCCACCGTCTCCATGCCCCTGCACCACCCCAAGCCCCTGTACCTTCACAACGCTCGGAGCCATTGTAGAAGATCTCCCCAGATGAAGAATTGAATCCCGGAGAGCAACGACAGGAGGTGTCATTGAAAACAGCAGAGTTCGCAGGGCAATAACGAGTTGAGTCTGTGAGACTCTGTGAGGCTGTGGGGACAGAGACCACAGTCAGAAGGCTCAAGAAATGGAGGGAGCCAGCTGCCAGCTAGGGGTCTAGGAGCAGAGGAGGGGAGGCGGAGGAAGGAGAGGAATGGCTGCCATTGGAAGAGGAAAAGACAGAAAACTCTGGACATTTGGGGAGGTAGAAATGGTTTCTGTTACCTCCAGAAGACCGGAGCCTCAGTGGGGCTGGCTGGGCAGACTCACCGCTAGCCTTCTGGGATGCAGCTCCCAATGGCAAGAGCAGCAGCATCAAGAGTCCTGGGGCAGAAAAAAACAGAGAGATAACAAAGAGAGGAGATGGAGCTCCAGGTTCAACCCTTGTCCTCACGGCCATTGCATCCTGGGAGGTGGCTCTGATGCTGTGGCCCATGGCTCTCCCAAGGCTCTAGTAATTTATGAAGATTTGAGGACCAGTCCTCTTCCCTCCCTCTCCCTGGACTCCCAAGGAATCACTCACTAACAGACACCATCCTTATGGAACCTCCCTGCTACAGGTAAGGGGACAGAATATACGCAGGTGATGTCAGGGACACAACATAGAAATTCCAGCCTCTCCCAGGGGCACCTGGGTGGCTCAGTAGGTTGAGGTCCAACTCTGGGTTTCACTTCAGGTCATGATGTCATGGGTCGTGAGATGGAGCCCTGCACTGGGCTCTGCGCTCAGTGGGGGGTCTACTTGGGATTTTTTTTTCCCTCCCCCTCTAACCCTCCCCCCCTCAAATAAATAAATACATCTTTTAAAAAGAGAAAAAAAAGGGGGCGCCTGGGTGGCTCAGTCGGTTAAGCGGCTGCCTTCGGCTCAGGTCATGATCCCAGAGTCCTGGGATCGAGCCCCACGTTGGGGTCCCTGCTCAGTGGAGAGCCTGCTTCTCCCTCTCCCTCTGCCTGCCTCTCTGCCTACTTGTGCTCTCTCTCTCTCTCTGTCAAATAAATAAATAAAATCTTTTAAAAAAAGAGAGAGAGAAAGAGAGAAAGAAATTACAGCCTCTCCCACTAAACTGGTTAAATCTTGAAGCAAAGAGTCCTCAGATTGTGTGCTCTGCCCACAGCCAGGTCCTTTGTTCTATGGCGATGGCAGAAAACTACCTTGAGGATTTCTCTTCCAGGATCACTCCCCCTGTTCAACATACATGTTTCAAGGCAAACAATAAGAGCACAGGTTTGGGAGTGATCCCCAAGTCTGAGTCTCAGCTCACAGTGGTATTGGTCGTGCAGGGAGCCATAGAATCACAAGAGGGGGAGCTGATGATAGGTGTGGGGTGAGAACTATCACACTGGCGGTTTGAGCCACCATCTCCTGGTTAAGTGGCCTCTCCAGGTGCAGCACCCATGGCTTCTATGGTTCCTTCCAAGTGAGCTCCTGGCCATCCTACAGTGCACTGAGGGCAACAAGCTTTCCCTTTATCTCCCAGTCTGGTCCTGAGTGATGGGTCACTGGGCAGGCATCATGGTATGAAAACCACTGCAGGTGTGAAGGAATCTACCCTACAGGCAATCACCTGGCCACCTGTTAGAGTCTGTCATTCCATTCATGGGAGGCATGATGTTGCTGTGAAGGTGGTTTTTTAAGTGAGATTAACAGTTAAATCAGTAGACTCTGAGTAAAGCAGATTCTCTATAATCTGGGTGGGCCTCATCCAACCAGTTGAAGACCTTAGGAGAAAACAAAAACCGACTTCTTCCAAGGAAGAGAAAGTTCTGCTTCCAAACTGACTTCACACTTGAGATGCAACATCAACATCCCTGGAAACATCCCTGGGTTTCCAGCCTGCCCTACAGATTTTGGACTTTCCAACTTTAACAATTGCATAAACCAATTTCTTAAACTAACACATTCTCTCTCATCTCTCTATATAATAATACACACACATAAACATATATACATGCACACACACATTTACATCTCTATACAAATAGATACCTATACATGTATACATATACAGAAACTAGTGATTATGTTTTCTCTGGA
Source organism: Phoca vitulina (assembly GCF_004348235.1). Taxonomy (NCBI): domain Eukaryota; kingdom Metazoa; phylum Chordata; class Mammalia; order Carnivora; family Phocidae; genus Phoca; species Phoca vitulina. The sequence goes on from NW_022590886.1 coordinate 8,003, forward strand.
GAACCTGGTTTAATACACGCCATAAAATGAGAAAGCTCTGATAAGTCCCCAAGTTTGCCCTAGAAATAAGGTTAACTAAATTTCTCCTTTGAGAACCTAATATAACTGAGTTAATTCCATTCTTAAATTTTTTTCCTGCTCTCCCTTAGAGAGATAGTGGGAAAAAACAGAAATAGAGCAAATGTCAGAAATAAAGCAAAGAATGGAGAACATTCTCAAACAGGATAGAGATCCTATATAGCTTTAGGTGTCCTACCTGGCAGCAACATTAGATGCCCGTTCCTCATGGTGCAGACACCAGCAAGCGAGCCACAGAAGATGCCCTCTGGTCTTGATCTGGGTGTGCTGAAAAGACTTCCTGTTTCCTAATGTCTTAGATGAGCTACTTAGTAAACTGCTGGTCTAGACACTCCTTTCCCCTGTGTTTCCCCATCATGAACATCTCTGAAAATCATACTGCTCTTTTTAAGTATTTCTTTAGCATTTCTGGTATTCATACTGAAAGCCTCTTTGATACCTTTTTCTATCATTTTGTTATAGGAAGACCTCCCAAACATGAAGGTAATTCCACTGCTATTTTGGCCCCTATGAGGTCTGTGGTGCAGAGTGAACAGATAATTTTTTATCTATTATCTAGTCACAGTTATCTTTTTTCTTTTTTTTATTATGTTATGTTAGCCACCATACATTACATCATTAGTTTTTGATGTAGTGTTCCATGATTCATTGTTTGCTTATAACACCCAGTGCTCCATGCAATATGTGCCCTCCTTAATACCCATCACTGGGCTAACCCATCCCCCTCTCCCCTCTAAAACCCTCAGTTTGTTTCTTGGAGCCCATAGTCTCTCATGGTTCTTCTCCCCCTCCGATTTCCCCCCTGTGCATTTTTCCCTTCCTTCTCCCTATGTCCCCCATGTGATTCCTTATGTTCCACAAATAAGTGAAACAAATGATAATTGACTTTCTTGGCTTGACTTATTTCACTTAGCAGAATCTCCTCCAGTCCCATCAATGCTGATGCAAAAGTTGGGTATTCATCCTTTCTGATGGCTGAATAATATATCCAAGCCTCTAACCAACTGACTTTACACCTTAAAGAACTGTGAAAAAAAAATTATGCCTAAGCCATGCATTAGAAAGGAAATAATTAAGACTAAAGCAGGGATCAATGAATTTGAAACCAGAAATACAATAGATCAGATCAATGAAACTAGAAGCCGGTTCTTTGAAAGAATTAATAAGATTGATAAACGACTGGCCAGACTCATCCAAAAGAAAAGAGAAAGGACCCAAATAATAAAATTATGAATGAAAGGGGAGAGATCATGACTAACACCAAGGAAATAAAACAATTATTAGAAATTATTATCAGCAACTATATGGCAATAAATTAAGCAACCTGTAAGAAATGGATGCCTTCCAGAAACCTATAAACTACCAAGATTGAAATAGGAAGAAATTGACAACCTGAAGAGACCAATAACCAGTAACCACATTTAAGCAGTGATCAAAAACCTCCCAAAAAAACAAGAGTCCAGGGCCTGATGGATTCCCTGGGGAATTCTACCAAACA
>NW_022590887.1:0-9573 GCF_004348235.1 Phoca vitulina
ACCAAGTTCCTGCCCTGAGTTCAAGTCTTGCTAGGCCAAGCCGCGGCCGGAATCCCAACTCTTGGGTCCTCATCACCCACCGGAGCATGCCACTCTGCAGTAAGCACCCCGGGTAAGCAGGTTCGGGGGGCAGGAGAAGGCTCGCCGGCATCACCATTGCCTTGCTTGGGTCAATGATGAGAACTCATATTGTCTCGAAGAGAGATGATGACCTAAAAATCATGCTCAATAGGATTACGCTGAGGCCCAGTGGAAGGGACCATCTCAGAGTCAGCATCCTGAGGATGCTCAGGGCCCTCGGGGAGCACTGCAGTTTGGGGCTTGAAGCGACCGATCCCTCAGGCCTCACTGCTTTGGCTGTGGCCTGACTGTGGGCCTCCAGGTGCACAAGAGGTGGTCGGGCCTTCAGCCTTGCCTGCTGACCCATCCCCCCTTCCAGGATGCCTTCCGGGGAGCCATTGCTAGGCAACCCTGGTCTCTTTGTGTCTTTCAGCAGACCTTCGTGGCCAGGGTCTCAGTGTGGTCACAAACATGGCAGGTGAGTGGAGCCACTGGGCTTCGAGGGAGGCCATAGACGCCATTTGGAGTGGGTTCGGGTGGCCTGTGTCTGGGTGGTGGCCACATGGGGGTCTGGTTAGGAAACCTGGATGGTCGGAGAGGGTGGATTTCCCCACTGAAGGTCCGACCTTGGGTCATCCCAGGTGGAGGGGAATTGAAAGATTGGCCGGGTCTCTGACATGGACCAGAAAGTGCAGGGACACCGCTGTCAGCCACCGATCAGCTGAGAGACCTTGCTGCTTCACGGTGTGCCCCATGTGCCCATCCAGATGGTGGATATGGGCCCCTTGGGTCCACTGGGGGCTGTCTCCTTGGACCTGGGGTATTCATGAAGCCCCAGACCTTGGCAAGTTGCCCTGGGCCGGAGAGGTCAGAGTTCCTGTCGCATGCACCCGACTCCCATGGAGCTGGGGCCCCTCGGGGCAACTGGGGAGTTCCCCTCTCCAATCCCTTGGGCTGCTGAGACAGGAAGGGGCACCTGGCCTAGGAGGGTAATCTTGAGTCCCTGGGCACAACAGGAAATGTCCTTGGGCCTATCATCGCGGCACTCTAGATCTGAGGGAGTGATCCCAGTGATGAGGCCCAACAGGTGCAGGGAGGGGGCTCCCGTGCACAGTGGGAATGGGTGGCATGCCTGGTTAGGAGCACGCTGTTATCCCGGCATCCATTCCTCTGCCCTTGGGACCCTGAGGGCCATGGGTCCCCATGTCCCCTAGGGAACCAGCCCAACTCTGGGTGTCAGAGATGGCCAATCTGTAGGAGGGCGAGGGCCTGACTGTACATACCAAGGCACCCACCCTTCATGCCTGGCCCAGAGTCCACAGCGTGCTACCTCTCTGGAAGGCTGTGTGCCGGGCCTTCTGGGGGGCAGCACAGCAAGGCTCAGTGCTCATGGGGGCCACGCTTTCTGTTGTTTTGTGGTCAAGGTATGGGCATTTCTGCTCCTGTAGTTTGCCCCTTCCATGTGGTCCCCTGCCGTATGCTGGCCGGCCTCACACCTTGCCACGTGGCCGCAGGCTTTACGCACTGGCCGCTCTTGGCTACAATGGCAGGTGCTGCGGAGCAGTGCATTTTGACACCTCGCCTACCCCTCTCTCCCCAGCTCATGTCCCCAGACGAAGATCCCGCCCTGAGGTCCAAGTCTTGCTAGGCTCAGACACTGCAAGATGCCCAATGTCTCATGCCCCCACCCTGCCCCTGGGCATCCCTCTCTACAGTAAGCAACCCCAGTAAGCTGGTTCGGGGGAGGAGTGAGTGCCTGTCTGGTCGCCACTGCCTTCCTTGGGTCAATGATGAGAACTCATAATGTCTCGAAGAGAGATGATGACCAAAAAATCATGCTCAATAGGATTACGCTGAGGCCCAAGGGAGGGGATCATGCTGGGGTCAGCATCCCGAAGATGCTTGGGGCCCTGGGTGAGCACTTCAGATTGGGGCTTGAGGCAACTGTTCTCTCAAGGCTCCCCACTGTGGCTATGAACTGACTGTGGGCCTCCAGGTGACCACGAGTGGATCAAGCCTTCAGCCTTGCCTGCCAACCCATTCTTCCTCCAAGGATGCCTCCTGAAGAGCCATTGCTTTGCAACCCCGATTTCCTTGTGTCTTTCTCGGGCCTTGGTGGCCATTGTCTCGGCGCAGCCACAACCATGGCAGGTGAGTGGAAGCTACTGCACTTGGAGGGAGGCCACAGATGTCATTGGGGTGGGTTGTGAGGCCCGTGTCTAGGAGGCTGCCACATGGGAATATGGCTGGGAGCCCTGGATGTCCAGAGAGGGTGGACTTCCCCTTGAAGGTCCACCGTTGGGCATGTGAAAGATGGGCCGGGTCCCTTAGGAGGACTAGAAAGTGCAGGGGCGCTGCCGTCACCCAGTTCAGTTGAGGGATCTTGCTGCTTCAAGGTGTGCCCCATGGGCCCATCCAGATGGTGGACGTGGGCCCCTTGGGACCACTGGCGGCTGTCCCCCTCAGGCCTCAACTGTTCCTGTAGCCCCAGCACTTGGCAAGGTGCCCTGGGCGGAAGAGCCCAGAGTTCCTGACGCATGCACCCAACTGCCAAGGAGCTTGGGTCACCTCAGGGCAGCTGGGAGCTCCCCTCCCCGATCCCTTGGGCTGCTGAGACATCAAAGGGCCCTCTGGGACTAGGAGGGGAATCTCAATCCCTGGACACAACAGGCGATGGCCCTGGGGCTCTTGCCCTGACACTCTAGACCTGATGGAGTTATCCAGGGGAAGAGGCTCAGCAGATGCAGGGAGAGGCCCCCCCTTGCATGCCGGGCAGTGCGCTACATGCCTTGGTGGTGTGCATGTGTTTGGCTCAGCATTCATTCCTCTACCCTGGGGACCTTGGGGGCCATGGCTTCCTGTGTCCTCGAGGACACCTGCCCTCGAGGGTGTCACAGATGGCCAATCCGTGGGAGGGTGAGGCCTTGGCCCTACCTACCAGGATAGGCTCCCTGCACGCCATGTCTCGTTCCCATATCCTGCTAACTCTCAGGTAGCCTGTGTGCTGGCCTTCTCCTGGGGGGTAGCCTCAGCAAGGCTTGGTTCCCTCGGGGGCCACGCTCTCCATTTTTGCGGGGTTCAGGTATGGGCATCTTGGCCCTGTAGCCTGTCCTTTTCTTGCAGTTCCAACTGTATGCCAGACGGCCTCACGGCTTGCCATGCGGCACCAGGATTTTGGGACTGGCATCCCTGGCTTCAGGGGTAGGTGCCATGGAGAATGGCGTTTTGACACCAAGCCTACCCTCTCTCCCCAGATCACGTACCCATACGAGGATCCTGCCCTGAGGACCAAATCTTCCTAGGCCCAGCCCTGGCAAGTGGCCCAATGTCTCCTGCTCTGACACCCTCCAGGGTAATCCACTCTACAGGGCTGTTCCTGAAGCCCTGGCCATTGTCAAGATGACCCAGGTGGGACAGCCCAGAGCTTCTGTCCCACACACCTACTCCAAGGAGCTTGGGCCTCCTTGGACCAGCTGGGAAGCTCTCCTCCCTGATCCCTTGGGCTGTCAAGACAGAAAGGACCCACCAGGCCAAAGAGGGGAATCTTGAGTTCCTGGATGCAACAGGCGATGGCCCTGGGCCTCTCGCAGGGGCTCTCTAGACCTGAGGTAGTGATCCCGGGAAAAGGCCCAGCAGGTGCAGGGAGAGGGCCCCCCTGCAAGGGGAGTAATGGGCGTCATGACCTGGTTGCATGCATGCGGTTTGCCCAGTATCCATTCCTCTGCCCTGGCGACGCTGGGGGCTGTGCCTCCCCATGTCTTCGAGGGCACCTGCCAGGCTCGGGGTATGACAGATGGCCAGTCCGTGGGAGGGCAAGGGCCTGGACCTAACTACAAGGGCACGCACCCTTCACGACTGGCCCCACGCCCACAGCGTGCTACCTCTCGGGAAGCATGTGTGCCGTGCCTTCTTCTGGGGGGCAGCATCAAAAAGGCTCAGCTCCTTCAGGGGCCAAGCTTTCCGTTTTTTTGGTGTCCAGGTATGGGCATCTCTGCTCCTATAGCCTGCCCCTTCCTTGCAGTTACCCACTGTGTGCCAGCCGGCCTAAAGCCTTGCCACATGGTGCTAGGCTTTCGGGACTGGCACTTCTTGGCTGCATGGGCTGGTTCCATGCAACAGGGCGTTCTGACACCTGGCCTACCCCTCTCTCCCCAGATCATGTCCCCAGATGAAGATTCTGCCCTGAGGGCCACGTCTTGCTAGGCCCAGCCCCTGCAAGAGGCCCAAAGTCTCGTAACTCTTCCCCCACCCCCCGCCGGGGCATCCCACTCTACAGTAAGCACCCCAGATATCAGGTTCGGGGGATGCCCTAATGCACGCCTGCGTCATCACTGCCTTGCTTGGGTCAATGATGAGAACTCATATTGTCTCAAAGCGAGATGATGACCTAAAAATCATGCTCAATAGGATTACTCTGAGGCCCAATGGAGGATACCATGCTGGGATCAACATCTGAAGATTGCTTGGGGTCCTGGGGGAGCACTGTAGTTTGGGGCTTGAGGCAATGGATCCCCCGAAGTTCCCCACTGTGGCTGTGGCCTTTCAATGGGCCTCCAAGTGCCCAAAGGGCCTCAGGCCTTCAAACTCCCTTGATCACCCTATCCGCCTCCCAGGACAACTGGAGAGCCATTGCTTAGCACCTGGTTCTCCTTGTGACTTTCAGCTGACCATGGTGGCCAGAGCCTCTGCACGGCCTCAAACACGGCAGGTGAGTGGAAGCCACTGGGATTGGAGGGAAGCAGCAGACGCCATTGGGGTGGGGTCAGGTGGCCCGTGTCTGGGTGGCTGCACATGGACATTGGACTGGGAGCCCTGGATATCTGTAGCGGGTGGATTTCCCTCTTGAAAGTCCGCCCTTGGACCATCTCATGTGCAGGGTAAGCAAGGGTTTGCGTGGGTCCCTGACAAGGACTGGAAAGTGTAAGGTCACCAACGTCAGCCCACGTTCAGCTGAGGGCTCTTGCTGCTTCATGGTGTGCCTCATGGGCACATCCAGATGGTGGATGTGGGCCCCTTGGGCCACTGGCATCTGTCCACCTCGGCCCTGAGCTATTCCTGAAGCACTGGCCCTTGGCAATTTGCTCCGGGTGGGAGAGACAAGAATTCCTGTCTCATGCAGTCGACTCCCAAAGAGCTTGGGCCCAATTTGGGCAGCTGGGGAGCTCCCCTCCTGATCCCTTGGGGCGCATAGACAGGAAGAGCCCACCAGGCCTAGGAGGGGATTCTCAAATCCCTAGGCGCAAAAGGCATTGGCCCTGGGCCTATGGTCACAGCACTCTAGACATGAGGGAGTGATCCCTGGAAGAGGCCAAACAGGTGCAGGAACAGGGTGCCCTTGCACAGCGGACAGTGGGTGGAATGCCTTGGTTGCATGGACATGATTACCCTGGCATCCATTCCTCTGACCTTGGGGCCCCAGGGGCTGTGACTCCCTGGGTCCTCGAGGTCACTTGCCCAACTGCGGGTGTCACAGATGGCCAATCCCTAGGAGGGCGAGGGCCTTGTCCTAACTACAAGAGAACACACCCTTCACACCCGGCCCCTCACCCACAGTGTGCTACCTTTCGGGAAGCCTATCTGCCTGGCCTTCTCCTGGGTGGCAGCATCAGCAAGGCTCGGTTCCCTCAGGGACTACACTCTCCGTTGTTTCAGGGTCCAGTTATGGGCATCTCTGCTCCTGTAGCCTGCCCCTTCCTTTCGGTCCCCCAATGTGTGCTGGCAATCCTCACGACTTGCCACGTGGCACCAGGCTTTCAGGACTGGCAGCTCTTGGCCACAGGGATAGGTGCCCCAGTGCAGGACATTTTGACAGCTGGCCACCCCTCTCTCCCCAGATGCCATCCCCGAGATGAAGATCCCTCCCTGAGGTCCAAGTCTTGCTAGGCCAAGCCCTGGCAAGGGGCCCAACATCTCGTGCCATCGCCCCCTTCCCGGGGCATCACGTTCTACAGAAAGCATCCCGGGTAAGCCAGTTCGGGGGATGGGAGAGTGCCCCCCTGCATCACCATTGCCTTGCTTGGGTCAATGATAACTCAATTTGTCCCAAAGAGAGATGATGACCTAAAAATCATGCTCAAAAGGATTACACTGAGGCCCAGTGGAGGGGACCATCCCCGGGTCAGCATCCAGAAGATTCTCAGGGCCCTGGGGGAGAGCTGCTGTTTGGGGCTTGAAGCAACCAATCCCTTCAGGCTCCCCGCTGTGGCTGTGGTCTGACTGTGGGCCTCCAGGTGCCAAAGAGGTGCTCAGGCCTTCTGCCTTGCCTGCCAACTCATTCCCCCTCCCAGGACGCCTCCCAGGGAGCCATTGCTTAAGAACCCTGGTCCCCTTGTGTCTTTCAGTGGGCCGTGGTGGCCAGGGTCTTCATGTGGATTCAACCATGGCAGGTGAATGGAAGCCACTGGCCTTGGAGGAAGGCCGCAGATGCCATCCAGGTGGGTTCGGGAGGTCCGTGTCTGGGAGGCGGCCACACGGGCGTCGTGCCGGGAGCCCTAGATGTCCGGATAGGGTGGATTTCCCCATTGAAGGTCCTCCCTTGGGCCATCGCACGTGCAGGGGAAGTGAAAGGTTGGCGGGGTGCCTGACAAGGACTGGAAAGTGCAAGGACGCCACCGTCAGTCCATGTTCAGCTGAGGGCTCCTGTTGCTTCATTTTGTGTCCCATGGACCTGTACAAATGGTGGACTTTGGCCCCTTGGGGCCACTGGCAGCTCTCCCCCTCAGCCCTGGGGTGTTCCTGAAGCCCTGGCCCTTGGCAATGTGCCCTGGGCAGGAGAGCCCAGAGCTCTTGTCACATGCAACCGACTCTCAAAGAGCTTGGGCCCCCTCAGGGCAGCTGAGGAGCACCGTCCCTGATCCCTTAGCCTGAAGCAGGAAGGGCTTACCGGGACTTGAAGGGGAATCTCGAGTCCCTGGGCACAACAGGCAATGGCCCTGGGCCTATCGTGGTGGCACTCTAGACCTGAGGGGGTGATCCAGAAGAGGCCCTGCAGGTGCAGGGAGAGGGCTCTCTTGCACGGCAGGCAGTAGGCGGCATGCCTTGGTTGCATGCATGCGGGTGGCCCGGCATCCATTCATCTGCCTTAAGGACCCCGAAGGCTGTGGCTCCCCTTGTCCTCAAGGGCACCTGCCCAGTTCCAGGTGCCACAAATGGCCAATACGTGGGAGGATGAGGGCCTGGCCCTACCTACCAGGGCACTCACCCTTCATGCCCGGTCCTGTGCCCACAGCTTGCTACCTTTCAGGAAGCCTGTGTGCTGGGCCTTCTTGGGGGGCAGCATCAGCAAGAATCGGCTCCCTCAGGGGCCACACTCTCCGTTGTTTTGGGGTCCAGGTATGGCCACCTCTGCTCCTGTAGCCTGCCCCTTCCTCGCAGTCACCCGCATGTGACGGCCAGGCTCAAGCCTTGCCACACACTGCCACGGTTTTGGACTGTCAGCTTACGGCGACAGGGACAGGTGCCCTGGTGTAGGACATTTTGACACCCGGCTTACCCCTCTCTCCCCAGATCCCGTCCCAGGTGAAGATCTCACTCTGAGGGCCAAGTCCTGCTTGGCGCTGTCCCTGCAAGGAACCCAACGTCTCTTGCCCCCATCCCCCCTTAACCCGGACGTCCAACTCTACAGTAAGCACCCCGGTAACCAGATTCGGGGGATAGGAGAGTACCTGCCCGCATCATCACTGCCTTGCTTGGGTCAAAAATGAGAACTCATATTGTCTCAAAGAGAGATGATCACCTAAAAATCATGCTTAATAGGATTACGCTGAGTCCCAGTGGAGGGGACCATTCTGGGATCAGCATCCCCAGGATGCTCAGGGCCCTGGGGAGCACTGCAGCTTGGGACTTGGGGTGACTGATCCCTCGAGGCTCCCCCCTGTGGCTGTGGCCCCCTCCAGGGGCCCAAAGGGGTTAAGGCCTTAGCCTTGCCTGGCAACTCATTCACCCTCCTAGGACGCCTCCCGGGGAGCCATTGCTTGTTAACCCTGGTCTCTTTGTGTCTCTCAGCGGGTCATGCTGGCCAGGGTCTCAGCACGTCCTCAACAATGACAGGTGAGTGGAAGCCCCTGGGCATGGAGGGAGGCTGCAGATGCCTTTGTGGTGGGTTCGGGAGGCCGGTGTCTGGGACGCAGCCGCATGGGAATCGGGCCAGGAGCCCTGGATGTCCAGAGAGGGTGGACTTCCCCCTTGAAGGTCCGCCCTTGGACCCTCCCACATGCAGGGGAAGTTAAATGTTGTCAGGGTCCCGGACAAGGACTGGAAAGTGCAGGGACACCGCCGTCAGCCCACGTTCAGCTGAGGGACCTTGCTGCTTCATGGTGTGCCCCATGGGACCATCCAGATGTTGGACGTAGGCCCCCTTGGGCCACTGGTGACTGTCCCCAATGGCCCTGGGCTGTTCCTGAAGCCCTCAACCTCGGTAAGGTGTTCCGGGCTGGAGAGCTCAGAGCTCCTTTTGCATACATCGACTCCCAAGGGGCTTGAGCCGTCTTGGGGCAGCTGGGGAGTTCCCTTCCCCGATCTCTGTGGCCGCTGAGACAGGAAGGGCCCACCAGGCTTAGGAAGGGAATCTCAAGTCCCTGGGTGCAACAGGCGATAGCCCTGGGCTTATCACGGTGGCACTATAGACCTGAGAGATTGATATGAGGGAAGAGGCCCAGCAGGTACAGGGAGATGCCCCCTTGTACGGCAGGCTGTGGGCGGCATGCCTTGTGCGTGCACATCTTGTTTGCCTAGCATCCATTTCTCTGCCTTGCGGGCCCTGGGGGCAGTGGCTCCCCATGTCCTCAAGAGCACCTGCCCACCTGCGGGTGCCACTGATGGCCAACGGTGGGAGGGCAAGGGCCTGGCCCTACCTACCAGGGCATGCACACTGCACACTGGGCTGCATGCCCACAGCATTCTACCTCTCAGGAAGCCTATGTGCTGAGCCTTCCCCTGGGGGCCAGCATCAGCAAGGCTTGGCTCCCTTCGGGGCCATGTTCTCCATTGTTTCCAGGTCCAGGTATGAGCATCTCTGTCCTGTAGCCACCCCTTCCTTGTGTCCCTCCACTGTGTGCCAGGCGGCCTCACGTGTTGCCATGCATCTCCAGGATTCCGGGAGTTGCCCCTCTTGGACGCAGGGGCAGGTACCCTGGAGCAGGGAGTTTTGAGAGCTGGCCTACCTCTCTCTCCCCAAATTTCATCCCCAGTTGAAGTTCCCGCCCTGAGGGCCAAGTCTTGCTAGGCCCAGCACCCGCAAGAAGCCCAACATTTCATGCCCCCGCACCACCGCGTGGCAACCTGCTCTACAGTAGGCACCCCTGATGAGCAGTTTGGGGGACGGAGAGCACCCACTCGGGTCGCCACTGCCTTCCTTGGGTTACGTGGCACCAGGCTTCCGGAACTGGGAGCTTTTGGCCACTGAGGCGGTGCCCCACAGCAGGACATTTTGACACCTAGACTAGTACTCTCTCCACAGATCCTGCCCCAGACCAAGTTCCTGCCCTGAGTTCAAGTCTTGCTAGGCCAAGCCGC
>NW_022590888.1:0-9573 GCF_004348235.1 Phoca vitulina
GCCCCTCTCTCTCTTTCTTCTTCTTCTGGGATCCCAATTATTCTAATATCGTTTCATCTTTTTTTTTTTAAGATTTTATTTATTTATTTTGACAGAGAGAGAGGGAACACAAGCAGGGGGAGAGGGAGAAGCAGGCTTCCCGCTGACCAGGGAGCCTGGTGCAGGGCTTGATCCCAGGACCCTGAGATCATGGCCTGAACTGAAGGCAGATGCTTAACAACTGAGCCACCCAGGTGCCCCCTAATATCGTTTCGTCTTATGGTATTACTTATCTTTCAAATTCTGTCCTTGTGATCCAGTAGTTGTTTATCTCTCTTTTTCTCAGCTTCTTTATTTTCCATCATTTGGTCTTCTATATCACTTATTCCCTCTTCTGCCTCATTTATCCTAGCAGTGAAAGCCTCCATTTTTGATTGCACCTCATTAATAGCCTTTTTGATTTCAACTTGGTTGGATTTTAGTTCTTTTATTTCTCCAGAAAATGTTTCTCTAGTATCTTCCATGCTTTTTTCAAGCCCAGCTAGTATCTTTAAAATCATCATTCTGAACTCTAATTCCAACATCTTACTAATGTCCATATTGTTTAGGTCCCTGGCAGTTGGTACTGCCTCTTGTTCTTTTTTTTTTGAGGTGATTTTTTCCATCTTGTCATTTTGTCCAGAGGAGAATAAATGAATGAGAGAACAAAATTCTAACAAGGTAACAACGACCCCAGAAAAATATACACTAAACAAATCAGAAGAGACCTGAAAGGGAAAGAAAGAAAAAAAAAAAAGATAGAGAAAGAAAAAGATAAAAAACAAACAAAGAAACAAAAAACAGAATATGATCAAATATGATCAGGCTGGTGCATAGATCAGTGCCACACACTAGAGTTTGGGTGTATTTTGGTCCATTAGAAGAAAGTTCCTCCAAAAATTTTAAAGAAAGAAAAGCTTACATATGTACACGAATAAGGGTAAATACAATGAAAGGATGGAATATGACTGTAAAGATGAAAATTATAAAAGATTTTATAAAAGGAATTGATAAGATAAGAAGTTGGTTGGAGAAAGAAAGAAGAGGATTTAAAAAAAAAAGTAGGAGAGAATGTGATCTGGCAGGAGACTAGAACAAATCCATACACTGGAGATTTAGGGTATATTTTGGTCTGTTAGAAGAAACTGTATCCCAAAATTTTAAAGAGAGAACAACTTATATATATATACCAAAAATAAGGTTAACTACTATTAAGAGATAGAATATGACTCTAAAAATGAAAAATAAAAAAGATTTTTTTAAAAAGGGATTGATAAGATGTTGGTTGAAAAAGGGAAAAAGAAAAATTTAAAAAAAGAAAAAGACAAAAAAAGAAAATTAAAAAAATTAACTTTGAAAGACTAAAGAATCATGGGAAAAAAGCCATGAATTCTATGTGCTGTATTCCCCTAGTGCTGGAGTTCTGCCACTCTCATTGATCAGTAAACTTGGTCTTGGCTGGCTGTTCTTGCTGATCTTCTGGGGGATGGGCCTGTTGCCGTGGTTCCCAAATGTCTTTGCCAGAGGCGGAATTGCCCTGCCTTTGACGGTCAGGGCTAAGTAATCTGCTCGGGTTTGCTCTCAGTAGATTTTGTTCCCTGCAAGCTTTCTGTACAGCTTTGGAAGACGAGAGTGAAATGGTAGCCTCCCAATCTCCACCCCGGAGGAGCCAAGAACTTGGGTCCCCACTCCTCAGTGAGCCCCCAGAGAAAAGCAGTCAATCACTCCCATCTCCCCGGTCTCTAGCTGCACTCATGCTCACCCGGCCTGTGACCGAGCATTTCTATCTCTGGCACACGACCCCATTTGCAGTCTCCAAACTCAGCAGATTCTTGCAGTGCACTCCCGTGCCACTCCTCCCAGGGGAGGAAAGTGTGTCTCTCCGGATCTACCGCTTGTTGGGTCCCTGCTGGAAGAGCAGTGGCCCAACTGTGCCATGGATCACAGTTTATGGCAACCTCGAGCTGAGAGCCCACTCCTCAGCTCCGTCTTAGCATCTGGCTTCCCTGCTCTGATAGCTGGGAGCTCTGCTGCTCTCAGGCACCCCCAGTCTTTCTTTGGCCCCGAAGGTCCTGAGACCATACTGTCCTAGTGAGGGTTCCACCCCGGCTTAGCCACTGGAGCAACGTCCCTCAGCAGAGCTGACTTCTAAAATTTCCGATTTTGTGCTCTGCTGCTCTATCACTTGCCAGTAGCAGCTGCCAGAGGCCCCCTCCCCCGCCGTCTATCTCCCCGAATATCTCCTTGGATTCACTTCTCCACACGTCCTACCTTCCAGAACGTGGTCACTTTTCTGTTCAGAGAGTTGCTGCTATTCTTTTCTTCAATTTCCTGTTGAGTTCATAGGTGTTCAGAATGGTTTGATCCCTATCTAGCTGAATTCCTGGGACCAGATGATATTTAGGTCTCCTACTCCTTCTCCATCCTGCTCCTCCCACAGTTGTTTTTTTTTTTTTTAAGATTTTTATTTATTTGTCAGAGAGAGAGAGAAAGACTGAGCAAGGAGGGGGAGTGGCAGGCAGAGGGAGAAGCAGGCTCTCCACTGAGCAAGGAGCCCAATGTGGAACTCAATCCCAGGACTCTGGGATCATGAACTGAGCTGAAAGCAGACATTTAACTGAGCCATGCAGGCATCCCAGGAATATATAACAATTTTAAACATTTATGCAGCCAACATTGGAGAACTCAAATACAATAACAATAACAAACATAAAGGAACTAATTGATAATAACAAGATAATAGTAGGGGTCTTTAGCATCCCGCTTACATCAATGGACAAATCATCCAAACAGAAAAATCAACAAGAAATAATGGCTTTGAATGACACACTGGACCAGATGACTTAACAAATATACTCAGAACATTCCATCCTAAAACAACAGAACACACATTCTTTTCAAGTGCACATGAAACATTCTCTAGAAGAGATTGTATATTAGGTCATAATACAGACCTCAACAAATACAAAATTTTGAAATTATACCATGAAATTTTTCTGACCACAATGCTATGAAACTAGAAGATAGCCAGAAGAAAATAAAAAATTGACAACAAATATATGGAGGTGAAGCAACATGTTACTAAACAATGAATAGGCCAACCAGGAAAAAAAAAAAAATACATGGAAACAAACGAAAATGAAAACACAGCAGTCCAAATCCTTTGAAGTGCAGCAAAATCAGTCTTCAGAAGGAAGAATATAGTAAGTAAGCCTACCTCAATAGCAAGAAAAATCTCAAATAAACAACCTAAACTTACACCTAGAGGAGCTAGAAAAAGAACAATGAAACCAAAACAAGCAGGAGAAGGAAAATAATAAAAATTAGAGCAAAAATAAATGTTATAGAAACTAAAACAAACAAACAAACAAACAAACAAAAGCAGATCAATGAAACCAGGAGCTGGTTCTTTGAATAAATCAATTAGAAAAACAAAACAAAACAAAACAAAACAAAAAACCTAGCCAGACTTACCAAAAACTAAAGAGAAAGAATCTAAATTTAAAAAAAAAAAAAAACCATGAATGAGAGAGGAGAAATAACAATCAATAAGACAGAAATACAATTTTAAGAGACTATAATGAAAAACTCTATGCCAAAAAAAAAAAAAAAAAAAAAAAAAGGGCCAACCCGGAATAAATGGACAAATTCCTAGACACATATAAAAAGTACCAAAGCTAAAACAGGAAAAAATAGAAAGCTTGAACAGACCGATAACCAGCAATTATAATTGAATTAAAATTAGTAATAATAATAATAATAATAATAATAATAATAATAAAACTCCCAGCAAACAAAAGTCCTGGGCCAGATGTCCTCACAGGTGAATTCTACCAAATATTTAATGAAGAGTTAATATCTATTGTTCTCAGTCTACTGCAAGAGAGTAGAAAAGGAAGGAAAACTTCCAAATTCATTCTATTAGGCCAGCATTACCCTGAAACCAAAACCAGATAAAGACTCCAATAAAAAGTAGAATTAGAGATCAATATCCCTGATGAACATGGATGCAAAAATTCTCAATAAAATACTAGCAAACCACATCCAACAATACATTAAAAAAATCATTCACCACAACGAAGTGAGATTAATTCCTCAGTTGCAAGTGTGGTTCAATATTCACAAATCAATCTGTGTAATACAACACATTAATAAAAGAAAGGATAAGAACCATATGATCATTTTCATAGTTGCAGAATAAGCATTTGACAAAGTACAGCATTCATTCATGATAAAAACACTGAACAAAATAGGTTTAGAGGGAACATACTTCAACATAATAAAGGCCATATATGAAAAACACACAGCTAATTCCATCCTCAATGGGAAAAAACAGAGAGCTTTTCCTCTATGGTCAGGAGCAAGACAGGGATGTCCACTACCACCACTGTTATTTAACTTAGTAGCAGCAATGTCTACAATAGCCAAATGATGGAAAGAGTACAGATGTACATCAACAAATGAATGGATAAAGAAGATGTGGCATATATATATATATATATATATATATATATATATATATACATGGAATATTATGCAGCCATCAAAAAATGAAATCTTGCCATTTGCAATGACGTGGATGGAACTAGAGGGTATTATGCTAAGCAAAATAAGTCAATCAGAGAAAGACAATCATCATATGATCTCACTGATAAGTGGAATTTAAGAAACAAGGCAGAGGATCATAGGGGAAGAGAGAAAAAAATGAAATAAGATGAAACCAGAGAGGGAGACAAACAGTAAGAGACTCTTTTTTTTTTTTTAATTTTTTTTTATTGTTATGTTAATCCCCATACATTACATCATTAGTTTTAGATATAGTGTTCCATGATTCATTGTTTGTGCACAACACCCAGTGCTCCATGCAGAACGTGCCCTCCTCAATACCCATCACCAGGCCAACCCATCCTCCCAACCCCCTCCCCTCTAGAACCCTCAGCTTGTCCCTCAGAGTCCATCGTCTCTCATGGTTCTTCTCCCCCTCCGATTTCCCCCCCTTCATTCTTCCCCTCCTGCTACATTCTTCTCCTTCTTTTTTTCTTTCTTAACATATATTGCATTATTTGTTTCAGAGGTACAGATCTGAGATTCAACAGTCTTGCACAATTCACAGCGCTTACCAGAACACATACCCTCCCCAGTGTCCATCACCCAGTCACCCCATCCCTCCCACCCCACCCCCCACTCCAGCAACCCTCAGTTTGTTTCCTGAGATTAAGAATTCCTCATATCAGTGAGGTCATATGATACATGTCTTTCTCTGTTTGACTTATTTCGCTCAGCATAATACCCTCCAGTTCCATCCATGTCGTTGCAAATGGCAAGATCTTATTCCTTTTGATGGCTGCATAATATTCCATTGTATATATATACCACATCTTCTTTAGCCATTCATCTGTTGATGGACATCTTGGCTCTTTCCACAGTTTGGCTATTGTGGACATTGCTGCTATAAACATCGGGGTGCACGTAGCCTTTCGGGTCCCTACTTTTGTATCTTTGGGGTAAATACCCAGTAGTGCAATTGCTGGATCATATGGTAGCTCTATTTTCAACTTTTTGAGGAACCTCCATACTGTTTTCCAGAGTGGCTGCACCAGCTTGCATTCCCACCAACAGTGTAGGAGGGTTCCCCTTTCTCCGCATCCCCGCCAACATCTGTCATTTCCTGACTTGTTAATTTTAGCCATTCTGACTGGTGTGAGGTGGTATCTCATTGAGGTTTTGATTTGGATTTCCCTGATGCCGAGCGATATTGAACACTTTTTCATGTGTCTGTTGGCCATTTGGATGTCTTCTTTGGAAAAATGTCTGTTCATGTCTTCTGCCCATTTCTTGATTGGATTCTTTGTTCTTTGGGTGTTGAGTTTGATGAGTTCTTTATAGATTTTGGATACTAGCCCTTTATCTGATATGTCATTTGCAAATATCTTCTCCCATTCTGTCAGTTGTCTTTTGGTTTTGTTGACTGTTTCCTTTGCTATGCAAAAGCTTTTTATCTTGATGAAGTCCCAATAGTTCATTTTTGCCCTTGCTTCCCTTGCCTTTGGCGATGTTTCTAGGAAGAAGTTGCTGCGGCTGAGGTCGAAGAGGTTGCTGCCTGTGTTCTCCTTTAGGATTTTGATGGACTCCTGTCTCACATTGAGGTCTTTCAACCATTTGGAGTCTATTTTTGTGTGTGGTGTAAGGAAATGGTCCAGTTTCATTCTTCTGCATGTGGCTGTCCAATTTTCCCAACACCATTTGTTGAAGAGACTGTCTTTTTTCCATTGGACATTCTTTCCTGCTTTGTCAAGGATTAGTTGACCATATAGTTGAGGGTCCATTTCTGGGCTCTCTATTCTGTTCCATTGATCTATGTGTCTGTTTTTGTGCCAGTACCATACTGTCTTGATGATGACAGCTTTGTAGTAGAGCTGGAAGTCTGGAATTGTGATGCCGCCAGCTTTGCTTTTCTTTTTCAACATTCCTCTGGCTATGCGGGGTCTTTTCTGGTTCCATACAAATTTTAGGATTATTTGTTCCATTTCTTTGAAGAAAGTGGATGGTATTTTGATGGGGATTGCATTGAATGTGTAGATTGCTCTAGGTAGGATTGACATCTTCACAATATTTGTTCTTCCAATCCATGAGCATGGAACGTTTTTCCATTTCTTTGTGTCTTCCTCAATTTCTTTCATGAGTATTTTATAGTTTTCTGAGTACAGATCCTTTGCCTCTTTGGTTAGATTTATTCCTAGGTATCTTATGGTTTTGGGTGCAATTGTAAATGGGATCGACTCCTTAATTTCTCTTTCTTCTGACTTGTTGGTGTATAGGAATGCCACTGACTTCTGTGCATTGATTTTATATCCTGCCACTTGACTGAATTCCTGTATGAGTTCTAGCAGTTTTGGGGTGGAGTCTTTGGGATTTTCCACATAAAGTATCATATCATCTGCAAAGAGTGAGAGTTTGACTTCTTCTTTGCCAATTTGGATGCCTTTGATTTCTTTTTGTTGTCTGATTGCTGTGGCTAGGACTTCCAATACTATATTGAATAGCAGTGGTGATAGTGGACATCCCTGCCGCGTTCCTGACCTTAGGGGGAAAGCTCTCAGTTTTTCCCCATTGAGAATGATATTCGCTGTAGGTTTTTCATAGATGGCTTTTATGATATTGAGGTATGTACCCTCTATCCCTATACTCTGAAGAGTTTTGATCAAGAAAGGATGCTGTACTTTGTCAAATGCTTTTTCTGCATCTATTGAGAGGATCATGTGATTCTTGTTTTTTCTTTTGTTAATGTATTGTATCACGTTGATTGATTTGCGGATGTTGAACCAACCTTGCAGCCCAGGGATAAATCCGACTTGGTCGTGGTGAATAATCCTTTTAATGTACTGTTGGATCCTATTGGCTAGTATTTTGGTGAGAATTTTTGCATCCATGTTCATCAGGGATATTGGTCTGTAATTCTCCTTTTTGATGGGGTCTTTGTCTGGTTTTGGGATCAAGGTAATGCTGGCCTCATAAAATGAGTTTGGAAGTTTTCCTTCCATTTCTATTTTTTGGAACAGTTTCAGAAGGATAGGTATTAATTCTTCTTTAAATGTTTGGTAGAATTCCCCTGGGAAGCCATCTGGCCCTGGGCTTTTGTATTTTGGGAGATTTTTGATGACTGCTTCTATTTCCTTAGTGGTTATAGGTCTGTTCAGGTTTTCTATTTCTTCCTGGTTCAGTTTTGGTAGTTGATACATCTCTAGGAATGCATCCATTACTTCCAGGTTATCTAATTTGCTGGCATAGAGTTGCTCATAATATGTTCTTATAATTGTTTGTATTTCTTTGGTGTTGGTTGTGATTTCTCCTCTTTCATTCATGATTTTGTTGATTTGGGTCATTTCTCTTTTCTTTTTGATAAGTCTGGCCAGGGGCTTATCAATCTTGTTAATTCTTTCAAAGAACCAGCTCCTAGTTTCGTTGATCTGTTCTACTGTTCTTTTGGTTTCTATTTCATTGATTTCCACTCTAATCTTTATTATTTCTCTTCTCCTGCTGGGTTTAGGCTTTATTTGCTGTTCTTTCTCCAGCTCCTTTAGGTGTAGGGTTAGGTAGTGTACTTGAGACCTTTCTTGTTTCTTGAGAAAGGCTTGTATTGCTATATACTTTCCTCTTAGGACTGCCTTTGCTGTATCCCAAAGATTTTGAATAGTTGTGTTTTCATTTTCATTGGTTTCCATGAATTTTTTTAATTCTTCTTTAATTTCCTGGTTGACCCATTCATTCTTCAGTAGGATGCTCTTTAGCCTCCATGTATTTGAGTTCTTTCCGACTTTCCTCTTGTGATTGAGTTCTAGTTTCAAAGCATTGTGGTCTGAAAATAGGCAGGGGATGATCCCAATCTTCTGGTACCGGTTGAGACCTGATTTATGACCTAGGATGTGATCTATTCTGGAGAATGTTCCATGGGCACTAGAGAAGAATGTGTATTCCGTTGCTTTGGGATGGAATGTTCTGAATATGTCTGTGAAGTCCATTTGGTCCAGTGTGTCATTTAAAGTCTTTATTTCCTTGTTGATCTTTTGCTTAGACGATCTGTCCATTTCAGTGAGGGGGGGTGTTAAAGTCCCCCACTATTATTGTATTGTTGTCAATGTGTTTCTTTGCTTTTGTTATTAATTGCCTTATATAATTGGCTGCTCCCATGTTAGGGGCATAGATATTTACAATTCTTAGATCTTCTTGTTGGATAGACCCTTTAAGTAGGATAGAGTGTCCTTCCTCATCTCTTATTACAGTCTTTGGTTTAAAATCTAATTTGTCTGATATAAGGATTGCCACCCCAGCTTTCTTTTGGTGTCCATTAGCATGGTAAATGGTTTTCCACCCCCTCACTTTCAATCTGGGGGTGTCTTTGGGTCTAAAATGAGTCTCTTGCAGACAGCATATCGATGGGTCTTGTTTTTTAATCCAATCTGATAGCCTGTGTCTTTTGATTGGGGCATTTAGCCCATTTACATTCAGGGTAACTATTGAAAGATAGGAATTCAGTGCCATTGTATTGCCTGTAAAGTGACTGTTACTGTATATTGTTTGTGTTCCTTTCTGGTCTATGTTGCTTTTAGGCTCTCTCTTTGCTTAGAGGACCCCTTTCAATATTTGTTGTAGGGCTGGTTTCGTGTTTGCAAATTCCTTTAGTTTTTGTTTGTCCTGGAAGCTTTTTATCTCTCCTTCAATTTTCAATGACAGCCTAGCTGGATATAGTATTCTTGGCTGCATATTTTTCTCATTTAGTGCTCTGAATATGTCCTGCCAGTCCTTTCTGGCCTGCCGGGTCTCTGTGGATAGGTCTGTTGCCAATCTAATGTTTCTACCATTGTAGGTTACATATCTCTTCTCCCGAGCTGCTTTCAGGATTTTCTCTTTGTCTCTGAGACTCATAAGTTTTACTATTAGATGTCGGGGTGTTGACCTATTTTTATTGATTTTGAGAGGGGTTCTCTGTGCTTCCTGGATTTTGATGCCTGTTTCCTTCCCCAAATTAGGGAAGTTCTCTGCTATAATTTGCTCCAT
>NW_022590889.1:0-9561 GCF_004348235.1 Phoca vitulina
CTAAAACTAATGATGTAATGTATGGGGATTAACATAACAATAAAAAAAAATTAAAAAAAAAAAAAAAGCATAATAGCACATTAATTCAAGTTGGCTTAACATTTGAAATCAGCCAATTCACTACAGTAATGGAATAAAGTAGGAAATTATATGATCAACTTAATTGAGGCAGAAAAAAAATCTGACAAAACTCAACATTCATTCAAGGAATAGAAGGGAACTTTCTCATATATATACAATGGAATATTACTCAGACATAAAAAGGAATGAAATCTTGCCATTTGCAACGACATGGATGAAGCTAGAGAATATTATGCTAAGTGAATATTATGCTAAGCGAAGTAAGTCAGAGAAAGACAAATACAGTATGATTTCACTCATATGTGGAATCTAAACAAAACAAATGAACGTTGGGGGTGGGGGGAAGAGAGAAAACCAAGAAACAGATGCTTAACTATAGAGAACAAACTGATGGTTACCAGAGGGGAGGTGGGTAGGGGGAATGGGTCAAATAGGTGATGGGGATTAAGGAGGACACTTGTTGTGATGAACACCAGGTGTTATACAGAAGTGCTAAATCACTAAATTGTATACCTGAAACTAATATTACACTGTATATTAACTAACTGGAATTTAAATAAAAACTTTTTAAAAAAAAGGTAACTTTCTCAATGTCAAAAGGACATCTTATTTATTTTATTTTTTTAAAGATTTTATTTATTTATTTGAGAGAGAGAGAGAGCGTACACGAGCAGGGGGGAGGGGCAGAGGGAGAGGAGAAGCAGACTTCCCGCTTAGCAGAGAGCCCAATTCAGGGCTTGATCCCAGGACCCTGGGATCATGACCTGAGCCAAAGGCAGACACTTAACCAACTGAGTCACCCAGGCACCCTTTACACATAACAAATTTTATGTAACAGTAAAATATTGACTGTTTTACCATTAGATTGGAGGAAAAACAAGGATATCCACTCTCACCACTTCTATCCACCATATACTAAAGGTTCTATCCTAGCAACAGAGAAAAAGAAATAAAAGGGGAAAAAAAGGAAAGGAATAAGAAACCCTCTTGTTAATGACAGACACACACCAAGGAATCTACAAAGAAATGATTAGAAATAATAATTTAGCAAAGTAACAGCATACTGGATCAACTTATAAAATTTCTCTATACTAGCAATTAAATAAGCAGAAAATGAAATTTTAAAATATCATTGATAATTGCATCAAAAATAATTAGCAATCAATTTAAGAAAACTTTGAAAAAACATCTACACTAAAAATTATAAAACATTACTAAGCGATATATTCTTTTAACTAATAAATGGAGAGATAGAAAATATTTATTAATGGAAAGATTCAATATTATTGAAATGTTAATTTTCTCCAACTTATCTGTAGATCAACCCAATTCCACTAAAATCCAAGCAGAATTTTGGTAGATATTGACAAGCCAATTCTAAAACATATATGGAAATGACAAGGACTCAAGATAGCCAAAACAGTCTTGAAGAAAGAACAAATTTGAAGGTCTACTGATTTCAAGAAACACTATAAAGCTTCACTAATAAAGATGGTGTAGACAGACACATAGATTGGTGGAGCAGAATAGATATTCTAGAAATAGACCCATATAAATTTCAATAAAGGCACTAAGACATTTTAAAAAAGAAAAATATTTTCAACAAATGATGTTGAAACAACTGGATACCTGCATGGGAAAAGTAAATCTCAATCTCCACTTTACATCATACACAAAAGTTAATTTAAGCTGGAAGATGGACCTAAACATAAGAGCTATAATAATAAAGCTTCTATAAGAAAATATAGGATAATACCTGTGGGACTTTAGGATAGGCGAAGATTTCTTAGATAGGAAAAGGCATATTAACCATAAAAGAAAAACTGATAAATTGGACTTAATTCAAATTAAAAACTCTTGTTCATAAAAGACTTTATTAATAAAATGAAAAGGCAAGTCCACAGATTGAGAGAAAATATTTGTGATATATATAACTGACAGTGTACTTGAATCCAGCATCCATAAAATACTTGTACAACCTCTAAAAAATGAGCAAAAGACTTGAACAGACATTTCACAAAAGATGATATATGAATGATCGCCATTAGTCATTGGGAAAATTCAAATTAAGACTACAATAAGATATTATTTAACTAGAATTGATAACAAAAATTTTAAAGATTTTATTTGTTTATTTGAGATAGAGAGAGAAAGCATGGGTGGGGGCGACAGGAAAGAGGGAGAGGGAGAAGCAGGCTCCCCGCTGAGCAGGGAGCCCGATGCAGGGCTTGATCCCAGGACTCCGGGATCATGACCTGAGCCAAAGGTAGATGCCCAGCTGACTGGGATACCCAGGCACCCCTAGAATTGATAAAAAAAATTTTAAAGACTGATAATATCAAATGTTGGTGAGAATATGGAACAACTGGGATGCTCATACACTGCTGATGAAAATGGAAAGTGGTACAATCATCTTGGAAAACTCATAAACTTATAAATCTCAACACATATGTACCTATTACCCAGAAATTGCACTCCTAGATATTTACCTCCCTTCCCCTAATGAAAACATATGTCCATAAAGAGATTTGTAGAAGAATGTTCCTGTCAGCTTTAAACATGATCATTCTACACGGAAATAACTCAAATGTCTTCAAACAGGAGAATGGAATAACAAACTGTGGTATATTACTACTCAGTAATAAAAAAGAGATGAGCTGCTGACACACAGAATAATATGGATGAATCTCAAAAACATTATATTGAGTGAAAAAAGTGAGATGCAAAAGAAGTACATGATGTATACCTCTATTTATATAAAGAGGCAAAGCTGAGCTTTGGTAATAGAAATCAGAAGAATAGTTACCACTGTGTGTTTGTGGGCAGGGAGAATTGACTGGA
This sequence comes from Phoca vitulina, assembly GCF_004348235.1. Classification (NCBI taxonomy): domain Eukaryota; kingdom Metazoa; phylum Chordata; class Mammalia; order Carnivora; family Phocidae; genus Phoca; species Phoca vitulina. Next base: position 2,923 of record NW_022590889.1, read on the forward strand.
AAGGGGCACAAGGGAGCTTTCTAGGGTAACTTAAATATTCTGTATCTTGATTGGAGTAGTAGTTAAATGTGTATAGACAATTGTCAGAACTTACCAAATGGTACAGTTACTATCTGTGCATTTTATTGTATATAAACTAAGACAAAAATATCCATAAGGAAACAAAACAAAAATAACCAGGTAATTAAATAATAATAATAAGGTGATTAATTAAAGGCAAAATATTTTTACTGGTTGAGTTTTGAAAGAATTTTTACATGGGAAGATGAAAAAATGATACCAATTCCCTACCATCTCTTCCAGAAAAAAGAAGCAGAGGAAACACTTTCTAATTTATTTCATGAGGCCAGCATTACTCTAATACCAGAATCATAAAAAGACATTACTAGGAAAGAAAATTACAGACCAATATTTCTCATGACTATAGATGCAAAAATCCCCAACAAAATATTAGCAAATTGAATCTAATAATGTGAGAATTATATACCACAACCAAGTGAGAGTTATTCCAGGTATGCAAGTTTGGTTCAACACTTGAAAATTAATTAATGTTTCATCATATTAACATGCTAAAGAAGAAAAATTATAAAATCATATCAATAGACACAGAAGAAGCATTTGAAAACATCTAACATCCATTCATTATAAAAACTCTCTGCAAACCAGGAATAAAAGAAAACTTCCTTTTTTTAAGATTTTATTTATTTATTTGAGAGAGACAGACAGAGATAGCGAGAGAGCACGATCAGGGAGGAGAGGGAGAAGCAGGCTCCCCATTGAGCAGGGAGCCTGATGCAGGACTCGATCCCAAGACCCTGGGATCATGACCTGAGCTGAAGGCAGACGCTTAACCAACTGAGGCACCCAGGCACCCCAAAAGAAAGCTTCCTTTATTTGATAGAGAACATCTACAAAAACTCTACAGTTGACATCATTCTTAATGATGAAAAACTCAATGTTTTTCCCCTAAAATGGCAAACAAGATAAGGATATCCCCTCTTACCATTCCTACTCAACATTATACCAGAAGTCCTAGCTAATGCAATAAGGGAACGAAATAAAAGGTATATAGATTGGAAAGAAAGAAATCAAACTATCTTTGTTTATAGGTGATATAAATCTATGTAGAAAATCCCAAAGAATCAACAATAACAACAAAAAATTGTTTTAACTAACAAGTGCATATAGCAAGGTTGCAGGATACAAGCAAGATTAATATACAAAAGTCAACTGCTTTCTTATATAATGGCAATGAATAACTGGAATTTTAAATTAAAAACAGAATATCATTTACATTAGCACCCTAAGAAGGTAAACATATAACCAAGCATGTACAAGATCCATAAAAGAAAAGATACAAAACTCTGATGAAATAAGTCAAAGATTTAAATAAACAGAAGGTATTCCAAGTTAATGGATAGGAAGACTTATTATCAAGATGTCAACTCTTCTCAACTTAATCTATAGATACAACTAAAATTCCCAAGTTATTTTGTGGTTAGTGACAACCTGATTTTAAAGTTTATCTGGCAAGGTAAAAGACCCAGAATAGCCAACAGGATAATGAAGAACAAAGTTGGTAGACTGGCACCACCCAACTTCGGCTTACTATGAGTCACTTATACCTCAATAATACTAGAAAAAAGAGTGATCTACAGATTTAATGCAATCCCTATCAAAATAACAACAGCATTTTTCACAAAACTAGAACAAATAATACTAAAATCTGCATGGAACCACAAAAGACTCTGAATAGCAAAGTGATCTTGAGAAAGAACAAAGCTGGAGGTATCACAATCTCAAATTTCAAGATATACTACAAAGCTATAGTAATCAAAACAGTATGGTACTGGCACAAAAACAGATACATAGATCAATGGAACAAAATAGGAAGCCCAGAAATAAACCCACGCTTATATGGTCAATTGATCTATAACAAAGAAAGCAAGAATATATAATAAGAAAAAGACAATCTCTTCAACAAATGATGTTAGGAAACCTGGACAGCTACATGCAAAAGAATGAAACTGGACCACCTTCTTACACCATACACAAAAATAAACTCAAAATGGATTAAAGTCCTAAATGTGAGACCCGAAACTATAAAACTCTTAGAAATTAACATAGTAATGTCTTTGACATCAGCCTTAGGAACATTTTTCTAGATAAATCTTCTCAGGCAAGGGAAACAAAAGCAAAAATAAACTATTGGGACTATATCAAAATGAGAAGCTTTTACACAGCAAAGGAAAACATCAGCAAAACAAAAAGGCAACTTACTGAATGAAAGAAGAAATTTGTAAATGATACATCCAATAAAGAGCTAATATCCAAAATATATAAAGAACTTATACAACACCAAAAAAAGACCAAAAACAAAAAAAGCAATAATTTGATTTAAAAAAGAGGACTTGAATAGACATTTTTCCAAAGAAGACATACAGATGGCTAACAGACATATAAAAAGATGCTCGATGTCACTAATCATAAGGGAAATGCAAATTAAAAACACAATAAGATATTACCTTACACCTGTCAGAATGGCTGGAATCAAAAAGACAAAAATAACAAGAACTACTGAGGATGTGGAGATAAAGGAACGCTAGTGCACTGTTGGTGGGAATATAGAAAACAGTATGTGAGCACTGAATAATGTATAGAATTGTTGAATCATGTTGTACACCTGAAAATAATATAACACTGTATGTTCAATAAAAAATAAACTGAAAAAAACTTACTATGAAGCTACAGTGATCAAGACAGTGTGGTAACAGTCAAAGAATAGACAAATAGGGGGCGCCTGGGTGGCTCAGATGGTTAAGCGTCTGCCTTTGGCTCAGGTCATGATCCCAGGGTCCTGGAATCGAGCCCCGCATCAGGCTCCCTGCATGGCAGGAAGCCTGCTTCTCCCTCTCCCTCTACTGTTCCCCCTGCTTGTGTTCTCTCGCTCTGTCAAATAAATAAATAAAATCTTAAAAAAAAAAAAAGAATAGACAAACAGATTGATGGAACAGAATAGAGAGCCCAGAAATAGACCCACATAAATATAGTAAATTGATCTTTGACAAAGAAGCAAAGGCAAATTAACGAAGAAAGAAAAGCCTTTTTAACAAATTGTGCTAGAGCATGCACATGCAAAAAAAAAAAAAAAAATCTAGACACAGACTACATCTGTCACAAAAAATAACTCAAAATGGATCAGACCTAAATATAAAATGGAAAACTTTTAGAAAAAAATAAGAGAAAATCTAGGTGACCACAGATTTGGCAATAAGTTTTTAGATGTAACTCCAAAAGTACAATCCATGAAAGAGAATGATAACTTGGACTTTGTTAAAAACAAAGCAAAGCAAAACAAAAGCAAAAACAAACAAAAAACAACCAACTTCTACCCTGCAGAAGAGACTGTTAAGAGAGTAAAAAGACAAGCCACAGACTGAGAGAAGACATTTGCAAAGTACATACCTGATAAAGAACTTGTGTCTGAAATATACAAAGAATCTCACAACTCAACATTAAAAAAAAAAAAACTAATTAACCCATTAAAAAATGGGTAAAAGATCTGAACAGACATCTCACTTAAAGGAGATATACAGATGAAAAACAAGCTTATGAAAAGATGCTCAACCTCATATGTCCTTAGGTAATTGCAAATTAAAACAATGAGATACCACTACATACCTCCCAGGATGGCTAAAATCTAAAACACTGACAGCACCAAATGCTGATGAAGATGTGGAGCAATAGGAGCTTTCATTCATTGCTGATGGAAAAGCAAAATAGTACAGATACATTGGAATACAGCCTGGCAGTTTCTGAAAAAACTAATCATACAGTCCAGCAAATCTTTTATTTACTCAAATGACTGAAAACCTATTCCCACACAAAGCCAGCACAAGAACATTTATAGCAGATTTATTCTTTTTTTTTTTTTTTTTTAAAGATTTTATTTATTTATTTGAGAGAGAGAGAATGAGACACAGAGAGCATGAGAGGGAAGAGGGTCAGAGGGAGAAGCAGACCCCCCCGCTGAGCAGGGAGCCCGATGCGGGACTCGATCCCGGGATTCCAGGATCATGACCCGAGCCGAAGGCAGTCACTCAACCAACTGAGCCACCCAGGCGCCCTATAGCAGATTTATTCTTAATTACCCCAACTTGGAAGCAATCACAATGTCATTCAATAGGTGAATGAATAAGCAAACTTTGCACATCCATACAGTAGAATATTATTCAGCACTAAAAATGAAACCCTAGAAGAACCTTAAATGCATATTACTAAATGAAAGAATCCAGTTTCTGAAAAAAAAAAAACAACTACATACTATATGATTCCAACTACATGATAGTCTAGAAAATTCAAAACTACTGACTCAATAAAAACTTCAGTGGTTGTCATATTTAGGATGTTAAGGAAAGAGATGAATAGGTAGAGCACAGAGCATTTTAGGGAAGTGAAACTATTATGCATGATACATGGCTACATGACATTTGCATTTGTCAAAGTTCATAGAATTGCACAATGCAAAGAGTGAACCCTAATGTAAACTATGGACTTTAATAATAATGTGTCAATATTGGTTCACCAATTGTAACAAATGTACTATAATAATGCAAGGTGTTAATAATAGGAGAAACTGAGGGGGAAAGGAGGTTTATGGGGACTATATTTCTATGCAATCTTTCTGTAAATCTAAAACTGCTCTAAAATATAAGTTCTATTTTTTTTAATGGAGAGGGTTTTCTCTTAAATAAATCATGTTTGGGAGATGCTGGCCAAATAAAATCAAACTAGTTTCTTTACAGAAGGACTCTCAGAGCCTTTAATATGCGATACGCACTGAATTCTCTATGAGGGAGAAAATGTATACAGTTTTTCCCAAACCTACTTGACTAAGAAACTTGTCTTTCCAGAGTATATCAAGAGACTATTGTTCTTTATAACACTGTGGGGAGCAACTGTGACATAGCAGTGAATTAATGACTTTTTAAAAAAAATTTCTGTTTGCCTGAAGAGAAAATGATATTATACATAAGGCAATCTTCCATTTTCTCAATGACAAAAATATGAAAAATAATTATTTTTACCAACTCTAGAGAATATAATTGAAATAATCAGCTATCAATTTATGATATATAATTTTTAAATTTACTTATATATGTACATTTGAAAGTTGAGATGTATATTGCTCTCTTCCACTCTCATTATTTAAAGAACAATTTTATTCAAATTTTTCACATGCATCTTCAACATTAACCTCTCCAACACTGGGATTTTCAGTATGCAAAGGGACCATAGAAGTAATATGCTAAAGATGGCAGAACCTCTATCAACCTGAAGAACCCCCATCAACACACAAACACCAATCAGGACTCTTATGGATGTGAGTCTTATGCCTTGTTACAGCATCATCTCATCAAAGTCCAGATTCTCAAAACCTGAGTTAAGTCCAGGTGCAGTTGAGTCTCCTTGAGTATACTTCCTTAAGTTGAGCTCCTCAAATACAGTTTCTCTCAATCTGAGTATCTGTGAACTAGAGACAGGTTACCTTCCTACACACCAAACAATAGTGTTACAGACAGTGGATAACTACTATAGCCACACCTGTTCAAAAAGTGGGAACTGATTAGGGACACAGGGGCCACTGATCCACAGAATTTTGAGATATAGCTGGGCATATGTTTTAGAAGTTATTTAGTTAGAATTCCATCCTACTTCTATTTAGGAAGGATACTTCATGACTCTTGGCTCCATCCTCTGAGCTTTTGGTTCGACCCACTGGATCATTCTTTCATGAAAGGAAGTCTATGTTTTCAGCTGAGTACTTTTCTCAACTTGTTTGCTGCCTCTACAAATTTCATGGTCGAAACACTTCCTTTTATGTCATACTATTCCCATTCCTTTCAAAGCAACACACTTTGTCAACACACTTCTTTCTGCCAACACACTTCTCTTAAAATCTTTGTGGGTCTTCTATGAATATTATTTTTGTTCAGTCATTAAACAGAAACTATATCCACAGATCTGTTGGAGATAAGTCTTTCTATATCATGGCTTCTGATAAAATTGCTGATCTTCTTAGAAGACATTGAATGGTTTTCTAAACTACCATCTGATATCCTTCTGAAGCCTTAACAAAGAATTTTTATAGTTATACCCCAAGCTTTATTATTAAAACATGTTTTCTCAGCAATGCCCTGGATTTGATCTTTTCTTAAAAGCTATTTCTTAATTTTAACATCGATATCCATCAGAAAGATTGGAAAACTTCATAACCAACAAGTCATGACATACTTTTGATGAATGTTCTTTCCTTTACCTTATCATTCTTTTCTTGTATTTTGCTTTTAGCAACAGGGAAATACTGGGTAGCACTTTCATCACTCTGTGTGGAAATCTCCTTATCTAGATCATCTACTTCTTTAGTTATGTTTCCTTCTTTCATGTTAACATTGGTGACAGTGTGGCTAAACTCTCAGCCAGTATATAACAATCTGATTTCCTGCAGTTTTTAAATGTTTTTTTCTTAAACAATATTTACCTCACATTCCTTTAAAATCTAACTAGCAGCCCTTTCTTTTTTTTTTTTTAATTTTTTATTGTTATGTTAATCCCCATACATTACATCATTAGTTTTAG
>NW_022590890.1:0-9557 GCF_004348235.1 Phoca vitulina
TTTTCCTTCCTCAGTAATTCTCCTTTTCTCATATAATTTTTTTTTAAATATCACTTGCCCTCTTTCCAAACTTTCTCAAATACCTCCGATTTAATCAGAATAGTTCTCTTAGTTCCCCTCCTGAAGTCTCCCCTTAAATCAGAATTACGTCCATTTGGAGGGCGTAACTCCTGCCTGGGAGCTGGCAGATCTTGAGGGCTGCCAGCAACATTGCTGCCCGCCCCCCCGCCGTTGTACAAGTGGGGCAGGAAATCAGATTTGGAAGGAGTGTTTCAGAAACCACTGCACAAATGAAAAAATACTGCTTTAACCTCTGCTCATATCTTCAGGGACTCTAAGGTAAGTGTTAGCTTGGGTATATGCCACCATCAATATTAGACCACAGGCATTCACATTCAGAAGCAAAATGTGATACAGTCCCTCTTCCTCAGAGTGACTGCTGGGAGGCTGTCTTTTGGGGGTGCTGTACAACTTCCCATCACCAACTGAGTGGGGATCAGATATTATAAAGGAAGAACATAAACTTTTTAAAGCATCAGGATTGTGACAGACAAAACTAGAGAATTTGTGGCAGGTGGTGCCACCTGCACCAGACTAACTGCAATGAAAATGACTTCCTCCCCAGAGGTGGTGGTGATGGAGGATGGAAGGACGGCAGGCACAGAACGGGGGACGGGTGTGAGCAGAGACATTCTAGTACACAAATATACTAGGGAGGGAGGAATTTCTGCCAGTGGGCACAGCTAACTTCCTTCATGTAGAGTAACTGTTGAACATGCTCCAGTAACCTCCATGCCTTCAAAAATGTAACAGCTTTACAAGTCCAACACCAAATGCCACTGTATCAGATTGCGCACAGGGTATGTGTATGACTGCTGATCCACTAGTAGACAGCATACCCCAGGGACCTTGTTCTAGCACGCATTCTAATGAGAACACATTACAACATATAAATTTTAATAACTTTATTTTTCTGTCTTTTTTGCTGTTGTTGCTTCACCTTCTCTTCTACTTTAAAAGTTTTACACTGATTTTTTTATACAATTTTATTTATTTGAGACAGAAAGAGAGAACATGAGCAGGGGAGGGGGCAGAGGGAGAGGAAGGGCAAGAAGCAGACTCCCCCTGAGCAGGGAGCCCGAAACGGGGCTTGATCCCAGGACCCTGGGATCATGACCTGAGCTGAAGGCAGACACTTAACCGACTGAGTCACACAGGCACCCCTTCACTAACTTTTAAATAAGCGAATTTTAAAATTAATTAACCAAGGATCTGGTAAATGAATACTAAAAGCTAAATTGTTATCTATTTTTCACAAATTTCTCATTCTTCAAGTCAAATGCAAAGAATGATAGCAATTACTGTCTATTTTTCCATTTACTTTGAAATCATGCTTTAATTCAAAAGTTATTTCTATATGGGGCATGCCTGGGTGGCTCAGCCAGTTGAGTGTCTGACTTTGGCTCAGATCATGATCTCAGGTCCTGGATTAAGCCCAGCATCTGGCTCTGTGCTCAGTGGGGAGTCTACTTGTCCCTCTCCCTCTGCCCCTCTCCCCACTCATGTTTTTTCTCTCTCTCAAATAAATACAATCTTTAAAAAGTTATTTCTATATATATTCCCCATGGCTAACAGTGATACTTTTATATACTTACTTTAATGCAATAAGAGATGCAATTATCTTCATAGTGTTTGCAACACCTATGCCTTGGTCCATGCTTACATCTGAAATAAGACAAAAATAATAAATGATGTGTATGTGTGTAGATGTGCTTAACACTCTCTAACCAAAAAAGCAGAAAACATTACCTACTTGTTTCTAAATGCATGCATCTTTTGGTTTCTTAGGACATAAAAAAGCAAAGATAACAGATTTTTTTTTCTTTTCAGTTCACCATTTGACACAGTGCATAAAATATGTGACTGCAGTCAAAATACTTAAATGCAGAACAGAAAAAACATTGGTAAATATTTGTGACTAAATATGAAAAATATGTAATATATTATCTCTATACTCTGCCAAATCTTTTGGAAGCTTTAAGTTGCTTACTGTAGAGTATAACGGTCATAAGTCACCCATGAAGTCAGTACTTGAGCAACAATCATAATGAGAAAGTGCTCAGGTTACAGGAATTTATACTTAATTATATTTGAGAGAAAACATCTGGAAAAGAAACATGATACGGTATTAGAATTTAAAATTCAGTTTTTAAAATAAATAGAGTAATAGATCATGTGGGAATTCAAAAGTAGGTTATTTGTGATTTAAATGCAAACCACTTGGTCCTCTGGTGTTTAGTAAATGTTTCTGCGGGGGGGGCTACTGTTCAAGACACATAGATTTTTAATTATTTGGTATGCTGACTCCAGGACTATATTGAGGCGTAAAAAAGTAAGTAAAATATCTAACAGGGGTCTGGCTCTCCCCCTTTCTCTATGAAGTGTTCATGTTCCAAAATGAGTAGTCTTTGTAATTCTTGCAGACTGCAGTTAATTAATTATCTCATGGTTGGAACACATTAAGTTTCTTGTTTGTAACAATAATGTGTAGAGTGATATTCTGGCTCCACACCTCTTTAATTCCATTTGCAAACTGATTAGCAAAACCCTTTCGGAAATCCAATTCTGGACCACAGCTGGCATATACGTGTAGCCCTTCACAGACAAGGGGGACGGCAGGGATTCCTGCTGCCCGTAGCCCTCATGTCATCAGGATGATGGGACATATCTGGCCATGTGAAGTTGAGGGATTAAAGCTGGGACCTAAAAGAGGTAAATCAGAGAGGGGTGGCCATGTGTAAACCATCACTCTTCATACTTCTAAGTGTCCTCTTCAAAGGCATTCCTCAGCCAGTGCTACTGGAACTACACAGAAATCGTTAAACTCTCTTTGCTAGTGAAGTTCAATTCTGGTATCAGCTATACTGTCATTTAATCTTCCCTCAGTCTGTTATTAAAACTTCTCAAAACCTGGACTCCCCATCTCCTGTCTTATCTGCTCTGCTTATGTATTACCCTGCATCTGCTTCCACAGCAGTGGACTCACGGAGGCAAGTCTGACAAGTTCTGCCATGACCTGATTAGTTCTGATACCCAAGGCATCATTCACCCACATAATACATTCTCTGCATTCCCGTCTCCGCATTCCCCTCTGATTCATGGTGACATGATTTCCATGAATAGGGATTCCTTGTCTCTTTTCTTCACTCAGGTGATCAGTAACTATTTTGAACTTGCTTAAGAATTAAGAAGTTCATTACCAATCTCACTAGTGGCTATTTACCCCAAAATTACAAAACACTAATTCAAACGGACATATGCATCTCTATGTTTATTGCAACATTATTTACAATAGCCAAATTATGGAAGCAGCCCATTTCAATCAATGAATGGATAAAGAAGAGGTGGTATACACACACACACACACACACACACACAGTAATATTCAACCGTATTACTCATATGTGGAATTTAGGAAACAAATGAGCAAAGGGAAAAAAAAAGAGAGAAACTAATCAAGAAACAGACTCTTAACTACAGAGAACAAACTGCTGATTATCAGAGGGGAGGTAGTTAGGGATATGGGTGAAACAGGTGATGGGGATTAAGGAGTGCACTTATCATGATAAAAAAAAGGATATACATAAATTTTTTAAAAAAGTTTACTACCACAATTATTCCTGCCATCTGTTATTCCTTCCCTCCCTCTTACCTTCTGTATGTGCTGTATACTAAAATGAAGACAAAGTCTTTAAATACAGTAAAAATTTTGAGCACCTACTCTGTGCTCATGTACGTGAGGCAACTCACATGTTATTTCATTTAATGGATGCAACACTCCATAACAGAGATCATTAACCCAAGTTAACAGATGAGGACTTTAGGGTCCAGAGTGGTTAAATCACTTGCCCAAAGTCACAAAGCCAGCAGGGGTGAAATGAGAGTCTAAGGTCTGATTTATTGGCTTCAGCTTCCCATAACTGATCCCTAACTTTCTATATTGGCTATTCATTCAACACTCTCTAAAATATCACTACAAAGATTATTTTTATTAACTGATGTTCTAATTTTAAATCACTAAATTTTCTATTAATTATAGATGTATTTTAATATTATATAGAAGTATAATTCCTATACTTGAAATAGCCCAGTGATGGGTATTAAGGAGGGCACATGTTGCGTGGAGCTCTGGATGTTATACGAAAACAATGGATCGTGGATCACTACATCAAAAACTAATGATGTATTGTATGGTGACTAACATAACAACAACAAAAAAAGGACAAAGTTAAAAAAAAAAAACAAAAAAAATACTATTTGTATGAAATTCAGACTTCTTTGTATAATATACAAATAAAGATGTTTTATTCCATTTCCAAAGCCCTGAAAATTTCTACTCTTACAAAAAACATTTATGTAAGGTTTGCTCCTTATTATTCCTCTATCTTCTTGAATGTGCCCCAGAACTTTTGTTTCTCCTTTCCACATTTGGAATATTTGATTAGCACATATTAACCTGTTTCCTAAAGTTCCCCATTCTAGCCTCCTACAACTGTGTCTAGTTTGACATAGAAAACTATTACAAGTTCATATAAATCTATTCTAAAGGCATATGTTGGTCTATAGTCCAGACAAAAATAATAAATAACACTGACTTGCCATTATGTGCCTTTTATAAAACTCTATGCACTGTTTCTGATAAAAAAAAAGATAGATATGATATATATGTATATCATTACTGAAAAGAAAATAAAACACCTTGGCAAAGTACAAATATCATATAAAACAGTAACACAGTGTGCTAAATATCAAGATAAAAAACTTACACTGAATCCACAAGTTTCCTGATTAGAGCAATTATATTCAATCTTCTTGGCTTTTCTTCATGTTTCTCTGTCTTTTGTTCCACCTTTGCATATGCTGCTTCCCGTGAATAAGAATGTGTGGGAATTTCTTCCTTCCCTACAATAAACCTAAAGAAAAGAGCACAATGTGAGGCATTTTCACCTTTAAAAAATAAAAGGAAAAAGACAATAAGGAAAAAAAACCCATCCTGATTCTGTTAATATACAAATACATTTTGGAGAGTACCTTATCATTTGAAATAATGTTTTTCAAAATTTAAATAAAATCTTATCCTTTATAAGAAAATGCTGACAGCCATTTCTTTAATAATGCAATAAATTCTTCTATTAAGTTTTCTATTTTAGTTCCAGCATAGTTAACATACAGTGTTATATTAGTTTCAGGTGCATAATACACTGACTCAACATTATTCAGTGTTTATCAAGATAAGTGTACTATTAATCTCCTTCACCTATTTCACCCATCCCCCACCCACCTACCCTCTGGTAACCATCAGTGTGTTCTCTGTAGTTAAGAGTCTATTTCTTCGTTTGTCTCTCTCTCTCATTTTTTTTCTTTTGCTCATTTGTTTTGTTTCCTAAATTCCACATATGAGTAAAATAATACGGTATTTGTCCTTCTCTAGCTGGCTTATTTTGCTTAGCATTATACTCTTTAGCTCATCCATGTTGTTGCAAATGGCAAGATTTTATTCTTTTTTGTGGCTCAATATTCCATTGTGTGTATATGTGTATGTGTGTGTGTGTATAAAACCTCTTCTTTATCCTATTGATGGACACTTGGGCTGCTTCCATAATTTAGCTATTGTAAATAATGCTGCAATAACCAGAGGGTACACGTAGTGTCTCTGTGAATTAGTGTTTCTGTATTTTTTGGGTAAATACCCAGTACTGTGAGTACTAGGTTGTAGGGTAGTTCCATTTTCAACTTTCTGGGGAATCCCCATACTGTTTTCCAGCATGGCTGCATCAGTTTGCATTCCCACAAATAGTGCAAGAGGGTTCCTATTTCTCCACATCCTTGCCAACACCTGTTGTTTCCTGTGTTGTTGATTTTAGCCATTCTGCCAGGTGTGAGGTGATAGCTCATTGCAGTTTTGCTTTGCAGTTCCCTGATGATCACTGATGGTGAGTATCTTTTCATGTGTCCGTTGGACATCTGGATGTCTTCTTTGGAGAAATGTTCGTTCATCTTGTCTGCTCATTTTTAAATTGAATTAGTTGTTTTTCAGGCATCGAGTTATAGAAGTTCTTTATAATTCTGGATACTAACCCTTTATCAGATATGTCATTTGCAAATATCTTTTCCCATCCCATAGGCCGTCTTTTAGTTTTGTTGATTATTACCTTTGCTGTGCAGAAGCTTTTTATTTGATGTAGTCCCAATAGTTTTATTTTTGCTTTTGCTTCCCTTGCCTCAGGAGACATATCTAGAAAAAAGTTGCTATGTCCGATATCAGAGAAGTTACTGCCTGTGCTCTCTTCTAGGATTTTTACGGTTTTATGTCTCACATTTAGGTCCTTAATCCATTTGGAATTTAGCTTTGTGTATGGTGTAAGCCAGTGGGCCAGTTTCATTCTTTTGCATGTTGCTGTCCACTTTTCTCAACACCATTTGTTGAAGAGGCTGTCTTTTTCCCACTGGATATTCTTTCCTGCTTTGTCGAAGATTAACTGACCATATAATTGTGAGTTTACCTCTGGTTTTCTATTCTGTTCCATTGATCTATGTGCCTATTTTTGTGCTAGTACCATGCTTGTTTTGATTACTAAAGCTTTGTAGTATAAGTTGAAGTCTGGAATTGTGACATCTCCAACTTTGCTTTTCTTTTTCAAAATTGCTCTGGCTATTCGGGGTCTTTGTGGTTCCATACAAATTTTAGGATTCTTTGTTCCAGTTCTGTGAAAAATGTTGTTGGTATTTTGATAGGGATAACATTAAATCTGTAGATTGTATACATTTGTGTAGTATGGACACTTTTACAATATTTGTTCTTCCAATCCATGAGCACAGATTATCTTTCCACTTGTTTGTGTAGAAACAGCAACATCTTTTATCAATGTTTATGAATACTGTTTATAAATATATAAACTATATATAATATATATATAAAATATAAACTATAAAACATTGATAAAAGATAATTTATATATTTTTACACAAGTCTTTCACCTCCTTGGTTAAGTTTATTCCTAGATATTTTATTACCTTTGGTGCAATTGTAAATGGAATTGCTTTCTTAATTTCTCTTTCTGTTGCTTATTAGTATATAAAAATACCATGAATTTCTATATGTTGATTTGGTATCATGCAATCTTACTGAATTCATTTATCAGTTCTAATAGCTTTTTGGTGGAGTCTTTAAGGTTTTCCATATATAGTATCATGTCATCTGCACATAGAAAAAGTTTTACTTCTTCCTTCCTCTTTTCTGATCACTGTGGCTAGGACTTCCAGTACTACGTTAAATATGAGTGGTGAGAGTGGACATCCTTGTCTTGTTCCTGACCTTAGGGGAAATGCTCTTGGTTTTTCACCATTGAATATTATGTTAGCTGTGGGTTTTTCATTTATGGCTTTTATTATGTTGAGGTGTTCCCTCTAATCCCACTTTGCTGAGGGTTTTTATCATGAATGGATGTTTTATATTCTAAAATGCTTTTTCTGCATCCATTAAAATGATCATTTGGTTTTTATTCCTTCTTTTATTGATGTGATGAATCACATTGATTGACTTGTGAATACTGAACCACCCTTGCACCCCAGGAATAAATTCCACTTGATTCTGGTGAATGAATTTTTAATGTATTGTTGGGTTCAGTTTGCTAGTATTTTGTTGAAAATTTTTGCATCTATGTTCAGAAAGAGATATTGGCCTGTATTTCTCTTTTTTTGTAGTGTCTTTATCTAGCTTTGGTATCAGGGTAATGTTGGCTTCATAGAATAAATTAAGAAGTTTTCCTTTTCTATTTTTTGGAATAGTTTGAGAACAGGTGTTAACTCTTCTTTAAATGTTTGGTAGAATCCCCTTGTGAAACCATCTGGTCCTGGACTTTTGTTTGCTGGGACATAGGTTAACATTCTCCTACAATCTTTTTGATTTCTGTGCTTCGGTTGTTACTTCTCCCCTTTCATTTCTAATTTTATTTACTTGAGTCCTCTCTGTCTTTTTATGAATCTGGCTAAAGGCTTATGATTTTGTTGATTTTTCAAAGAACTGGCTCCTGGTTTCACTGATTTGTTCTATTGTTTTTTTAGTTTCTACTTTATTTCTGCTCTAATCTTTATTATTTCCTACCTTCTACTGGCTTGTGGCTTTGTTTGTTGTTCTTTCTCTAGTTCCTTTAGATGTAAGGTTAGATTGGTTGTTTATTTAGGATTTTTCTTGCTTCTTGAGGTAGGCCTATATTGCTATAAACTTCCCTCTTAGAACAGCTTTTGCTATATCCCAGATTTTGGACTATTGTGTTTGCATTTTCATTTCTCTCCATGTATTTTTTATTTCCTCTCTGATTTCTTGATTTACTCATTCATTGTTTAGTAGTATGTTATTTAACCTCCATGTATTTATGTGCTTTTCATGTTTTTTCTTGTGCTTGATTTCTAGTTTCATACCATTGTGGTCAGAAAAGATGTATTTTTATAACTTCAAGTTTTCTGAATTTGTTGAGACTTGTTTTGTGGCCTAATATGTGATCTATTCTGGAGAATGCTCCATGTACATTTGAAAAGAATGTGTATTCTGCTGTCTTAGGATGGAATGTTCTGACTATATCTGTTAGATCCATCTGGGCCAATATGTCATTCAAAACCACTGTTTCTTTGTTGATTTTGTTTGAATGATCTGTCTATTGATGTAAGTGAAGTGTTGAAGTACCCTACTATTATTGTATTACTATTGATCATTTTCTTTATGTTTGTTATTAACTGCTTTATGTATTTATTTGGGTGCTCCCAAGTTGGATTCATAAATATTTACAATTTTTATATCTTCTTGTTGGATTGTATTGTTTATGATCATACAGTGTCCTTTGTCCCTTTTTACAGTCCTTGTATGAAAGTCTATTTTGTCGATATAACTTGCTACTCAGGCTACCTTTTCACTTCCATTTGCATGATAGATGTTTCTCTATCCCTTCACTTTCAGTCTGCATATGTCCTTAGGTCTGAAATGAGTCTCTGGCAGGCAGCATGTAGATGGGTCTTGCTTTTTTATCCATTCTGTCATCATGTGCCATGATTGGAGCATTTAGTCCATGTACATTCAAAGTAATTATTGATATGTATGTATTTATTGCCATTTTGTTACTTGACTTATGGTTATTTTGATAGTTCCTCTCTGTTCCTTTCTTCTCTTGCTCTCTTCTTTCATGATTTGTTGGCTTTCTTTAGCAAAATATTTGGATTCCTTATTGTTTTTTTTTTTTAATTTATTACTGTTTTTTTTAATTTTTTTATTGTTATGTTAATCCCCATACATTACATCATTAGTTTTAGATATAGTGTTCCATGATTCATTGTTTGTGCATAACACCCAGTGCTCCATGCAGAACGTGCCCTCCTCAATACCCATCACCAGGCTAACCCATCCTCCCACCCCCCTCCCCTCTAGAACCCTCAGTTTGTTTTTCAGAGTCCATCGTCTCTCATGGTTCTTCTCCCCCTCCGATTTCTCCCCCTTCATTCTTCCC
>NW_022590891.1:0-2410 GCF_004348235.1 Phoca vitulina
CGGCTCTTTCCACAGTTTGGCTATTGCGGACATTGTTGCTATGAACACTGGGGTGCATATGGCCCTTCTCTTCACTACATCTGTGTCTTTGGGGTAAATACCCAGAAGTGCAATTGCTGGGTCATAGGGTAGCTCTATTTTCAATTTTTTGAGGCACCTCCACACTGTTTTCCAAAGTGGCTGTACCAACTTGCATTCCCACCAACAGTGTAAGAGGGTTCCCCTTTCTCCACAACCTCTCCAACATTTGTTGTTTCTTGCCTTGTCAATTTTTGCCATTCTGACTGGTGTAAGGTGGTATCTCAATGTGGTTTTGATTTGAATTTCCCTGATGGCTAATGATGATGAACATTTTTTCATGGGTCTGTTAGCCATTTGTATGTCTTCTTCAGAGAAATGTCTTTTCATATCTTCTGCCCACTTTTTGACTTGATTAACATCTTGAGGAACATCCATACTGTTTTCCAGAGTGAATGTAACAGCTTGCATTCCCACCAACAGTGTAAGAGGATTCCCCTTCCTCACCAACATTTGTTTCCTGTTTTGTTAATTTTTGCCATTCTAACTGGTATAAGGTGGTATCTCACTGTGGTTTTGATTTGTGTTTCCCTGATGGCTAATGAGGTTGAGCATTTTTTTATGTGTCTGTTAGCCATTTGTATGTCTTCTTCGGAGAACTGTCCATTCATGTCTTCTGCCCATTTCTTGACTGGGTTATTTGTTTTTTCTTTTTCTTTCTTTCTTTTTTTTTTTAATTTTTTTATTGTTATGTTAATCCCCATATATTACATAGTTTTAGATATAGTGTTCCATGATTCATTGTTTGTGCATAACACCCAGTGCTCCATGCAGAACGTGCCCTCCTCAATACCCATCACCAGGCTAACCCATCCTCCCAACCCCCTCCCCTCTAGAACCCTCAGTTTGTTTTTCAGAGTCCATCGTCTCTCATGGTTCTTCTCCCCCTCCGATTTCCCCCCCTTCATTCTTCCCCTCCTGCTACATTCTTCTTCTTCTTTTTTTCTTTCTTAACATATATTGCATTATTTGTTTCAGAGGTACAGATCTGAGATTCAACAGTCTTGCACAATTCACAGCGCTTACCAGAACACATACCCTCCCCAGTGTCCATCACCCAGTCACCCCATCCCTCCCACCCCACCCCCCACTCCAGCAACCCTCAGTTTGTTTCCTGAGATTAAGAATTCCTCATATCAGTGAGGTCATATGATACATGTCTTTCTCTGTTTGACTTATTTCGCTCAGCATAATACCCTCCAGTTCCATCCACGTCGTTGCAAATGGCAAGATCTTATTTCTTTTGATGGCTGCATAATATTCCATTGTATATATATACCACTTCTTCTTTATCCATTCATCTGTTGATGGACATCTTGGCTCTTTCCACATTTGGTTATTGTGGACATTGCTGCTATAAACATCGGGGTGCACGTAGCCTTTCGGGTCCCTACTTTTGTATCTTTGGGGTAAATACCCAGTAGTGCAATTGCTGGATCGTATGGTAGCTCTATTTTGAACTTTTTGAGGAACCTCCATACTGTTTTCCAGAGTGGCTGCACCAGCTTGCATTCCCACCAACAGTGTAGGAGGGTTCCCCTTTCTCCGCATCCCCGCCAACATCTGTCATTTCCTGACTTGTTAATTTTAGCCATTCTGACTGGTGTGAGGTGGTATCTCATTGAGGTTTTGATTTGGATTTCCCTGATGCCGAGCGATATTGAACACTTTTTCATGTGTCTGTTGGCCATTTGGATGTCTTCTTTGGAAAAATGTCTGCTCATGTCTTCTGCCCATTTCTTCATTGGATTCTTTGTTCTTTTGGTGTTCAGTTTGATGAGTTCTTTATAGATTTTGGATACTAGCCCTTTATCTGATATGTCATTTGCAAATATCTTCTCCCATTCTGTCAGTTGTCTTTTGGTTTTGTTGACTGTTTCCTTTGCTTTGCAAAAGCTTTTATCTTGATGAAGTCCCAATAGTTCATTTTTGCCCTTGCTTCCCTTGCCTTTGGCGATGTTTCTAGGAAGAAGTTGCTGCGGCTGAGGTCGAAGAGGTTGCTGCCTGTGTTCTCCTTTAGGATTTTGATGGACTCCTGTCTCACATTGAGGTCTTTCAACCATTTGGAGTCTATTTTTGTGTGTGGTGTAAGGAAATGGTCCAGTTTCATTCTTCTGCATGTGGCTGTCCAATTTTCCCAACACCATTTGTTGAAGAGACTGTCTTGTTTCCATTCCAGGACATTCTTTCCTGCTTTGTCAAAGATGAGTTGACCATAGAGTTGAGGGTCCATTTCTGGGCTCTCTATTCTGTTCCATTGATCTATGTGTCTGTTTTTGTGCCAGTACCATACTGTCTTGATGATGACAGCTTTGTAGTAGAGCTGGAAGTC
>NW_022590891.1:2420-6371 GCF_004348235.1 Phoca vitulina
CTATATACTTTCCTCTTAGGACTGCCTTTGCTGTATCCCAAAGATTTTGAATAGTTGTGTTTTCATTTTCATTGGTTTCCATGAATTTTTTTAATTCTTCTTTAATTTCCTGGTTGACCCATTCATTCTTCAGTAGGATGCTCTTTAGCCTCCATGTATTTGAGTTCTTTCCGACTTTCCTCTTGTGATTGAGCTCTAGTTTCAAAGCATTGTGGTCTGAAAATAGGCAGGGGATGATCCCAATCTTCTGGTACCGGTTGAGACCTGATTTATGACCTAGGATGTGATCGATTCTGGAGAATGTTCCATGGGCACTAGAGAAGAATGTGTATTCCGTTGCTTTGGGATGGAATGTTCTGAATATGTCTGTGAAGTCCATTTGGTCCAGTGTGTCATTTAAAGTCTTTATTTCCTTGTTGATCTTTTGCTTAGACGATCTGTCCATTTCAGTGAGGGGGGTGTTAAAGTCCCCCACTATTATTGTATTGTTGTCGATCTGTTTCTTTGCTTTTGTTATTAATTGGCTTATATAATTGGCTGCTCCCATGTTAGGGGCATAGAGATTTACAATTGTTAGATCTTCTTGTTGGATAGACCCTTTAAGTAGGATATAGTGTCCTTCCTCATCTCTTATTACAGTCTTTTGTTTAAAATCTAATTTGTCTGATATAAGGATTGCCACCCCAGCATTCTTTTGGTGTCCATTAGCATGGTAAATGGTTTTCCACCCCCTCACTTTCAATCTGGGGGTGTCTTTGGGTCTAAAATGAGTCTCTTGCAGACAGCATATCGATGGGTCTTGTTTTTTGATCCAATCTGATAGCCTGTGTCTTTTGATTGGGGCATTTAGCCCATTTACATTCAGGGTAACTATTGAAAGATAGGAATTCAGTGCCATTGTATTGCCTGTAAAGTGACTGTTACTGTATATTGTTTGTGTTCCTTTCTGGTCTATGTTGCTTTTAGGCTCTCTCTTTGCTTAGAGGACCCCTTTCAAGATTTGTTGTAGGGCTGGTTTCGTGTTTGCAAATTCCTTTAGTTTTTGTTTTTCCTGGAAGTTTTTATCTCTCCTTCAATTTTCAATGACAGCCTAGCTGGATATAGTATTCTTGGCTGCATATTTTTCTCATTTAGTGCTCTGAATATGTCCTGCCAGTCCTTTCTGGCCTGCCAGGTCTCTGTGGATAAGTCTGTTGCCAATCTAATGTTTCTACCATTGTAGGTTACATATCTCTTCTCCCGAGCTGCTTTCAGGATTTTTCTCTTTGTCTCTGAGACTCGTAAGTTTTACTATTAGATGTCAGGGTGTTGACCTATTTTTATTGATTTTGAGAGGGGTTCTCTGTGCTTCCTGGATTTTGATGCCTGTTTCCTTCCCCAAATTAGGGAAGTTCTCTGCTATAATTTGCTCCATTATACCTTCTGCCCCTCTCTCTCTTTCTTCTTCTTCTGGGATCCCAATTATTCTAATGTTGTTTCGTCTTATGGTCTTATCTCTCGAATTCTGCCCTCGTGATCCAGTAGTTGTTTATCTCTCTTTTTCTCAGCTTCTTTATTTTCCATCATTTGGTCTTCTATCTCACTGATTCTTTCTTCTGCCTCATTTATCCTAGCAGTTAGCGCCCCCATATTTGATTGCACCTCATTGATAGCCTTTTTGATTTCTACTTGGTTAGATTTTAGTTCTTTTACTTCTCCAGAAAGGGTTTCTCTAATAACTTCCATGTTTTTTTCAAGCCCAGCTAGTATCTTTAAAGTGATGATTCTGAACTCTAGATCTGACTTCGTACTAATGTCCGTATTGAGTAGGTCCCTGGCAGTCGGTACTACCTCTTGTTCTTTTTGTTGAGGTAATTTTTTCCGTCTTGTCATTTTGTGCAGAGGAGAATAGATTAATGAGAGAACAAAATGCTAGCAGGGTAACAACGTCCCCAGAAAATATAATCTAAACAAATCAGAAAAGACCTGAAGCAGTGGGAAAAGAAAGGGAAAGAGAGAAAAAAGAAAAAGAAAGAAAAAAAGAAAAAGATAAAGATAAAGATAAAAACAAACAAAAGCAGAACAAAACAAAACAAAACAAAAACAGAATGTGATCAAATATGATCAGGCTGGTTTATAGATCAGTGCCACACACTAGATTTTGGGTGTATTTTGGTCTGTTAAAAGAAAGTCCCTCCCAAAATTTTAAAGAAAGAAAAACTTATATATGTACAAAAATAAGGGTTGATATGATGAAGGGATGGAATATGACTGTAAAGATGGAAATTATAAAAAATTTTATAAAAGGATTTGATAAGTTGTTTGAAAAAAGAAAGAAGAGGATTTAAGAAAAAAAAAGAAAGAAAGAAAAAAGAGAGAGAATGTGATCAGGCAGGGGAGTAGAAAAAAAACATACACTAGAGATTTAGAGTATATTTTGATCTGTTAGAAGAAACTATCTCAAAATTTTAAAGAGAGAACAACTTATATATATATGCCAAAAATACAGGTAACTACTATAAAGGGATAGAATATGACTTTAAAAATGAAAAATAAAAATGTTTTTTTTTAAAAAAGGGATTGATAAGATGTTGGTTGAAAAAGGGAAAAAGAAAAATTCAAAAAAAAAAGAAAAAAAGAAAAAAGAAAAAAAGACAGTTAAAAAAAATAATTAACTTTGAAAGACTAAAGAATCATGGTAAAAAAGCCATGAATTCTATGTGCAGTATTCCCCTAGCGCTGGAGTTCTGCCGTTCTCATTGATCGGTAAACTTGGTCTTGGCTGGCTGTTCTCGCTTATCTTCTGGGGGAGGGGCCTGTTGCCGTGGTTCCCAAATGTCTTTGCCGGAGGCAAAATTGCCCCGCCCTTGCCGGTCCGGGCTAAGTAATCTGCTCGGGTTTGCTCTCCGGAGCTTTTGTTCCCTGCAAGCTTTCCGTACAGCTTTGGAGGCGGAGAGTGAAAATGGCGGCCTCCCAATCTCCGCCCCGGCGGAGCCGAGAACTCGGGGTCCCGCTCCTCAGCGAGCCCCCAGAGAAAAGCAGTCAGTCACTCCCGTCTCCCCAGTCTCTGGCCACACTCCGCGCTCACCCGGCCTGTGACCGCACCTTTCTATCTGGCACCCGACCCCGGGTGGAGTCTCCAAACCCAGCAGATCCCCGCGGTGCGCTCCCGCACCTCTCCTCCCGGGGGAAGAAGGTGAGTCTCCCCGGATCTGCCGCTTGTTGGGTCCCTGCTGGAGGAGCAGTGGCCCGACTGTGCCGCGGATCACGGTTTATGGCAACCCCGAGCTGAGAGCCCGCGCCTGGGCTCCGTCTCTGCAGCCGGCTTCCCCGCTCTGATACCTGGGAGCTCTGCCGCACTCAGGCACCCCCGGTCTTTCTGTGATCCCGAGGGTCCTGAGACCACACTGTCCCGCGAGGGTTCCACCCCCCACTTCGCCACCAGAGTGACGTCCCTCGGCGGAGCAGACTTCTAAAAGTTCCGATTTTGTGCTCCGTGGCTCTATCACTTGCCAGAAGCGGCCGACGGAGGCCCCTCTCCCGCCGTCTATCCTCCCGAATATCGCCTCAGATTCACTTCTCCGCACGTCCTACCTTCCAGAAAGTGGTCGCTTTTCTGTTCAGAGAGTTGTTGCTATTCTTTTCTTCGATCTCCTGTTGAGTTTGTAGGTGTTCAGAATGGTTTGATCCCTATCCAGCTGAATTCCTGAGAGGAGACGAAACCCAGGTCTCCTACTCCTCCGCCATCTTGCTCCGCCCCCGGGTTATTTGTTTTTTCAGTGTTGAGTTTGAGAAGTTCTTTATAGATCTTGGATACCAGCCCTTTTTTTAAATTAACAGAATGTATTATTTGTTTCAGAGGTACAGGTCTGTGATTCATCAGTCTTACACAATTCACAGTGCCAACCATAGCACATACCCTCCCCAATGTCCATCACCCAGACACCCCATCCCTCCCACTCCCCTCCACTC
>NW_022590891.1:6471-9554 GCF_004348235.1 Phoca vitulina
CCTCCACTCCAGCAACCCTCAGTTTGTTTCCTGAGATTAAGACTCTTTTATGGTTTGTCTCCCCCTCTGGTTTTGTCTTGTTTCATTTTTCCCTCCCTTCCCCTATAATCGTCTGTCTTGATTCTCAAATTCCTCATATCTGTGAGTTCATATGATAATTGTCTTTCTCTGATTGACTTATTTCGCTTAGCATAATACCCTCTAGTTCCATCCACATTGTTGCAAATGGCAGGATTTCATTTTTTGAAGGCTGCAAAATATTCCATTGTATTTATATACCAAATCTTCTTTATCCATTCATCTGTTGATGGACATCTAGGATCTTTCCATAGTTTGGCTATTGTAGACATTGCTGCTATTGGGGTGCAGGTGCTCCTTTGGATCACTACATTTGTATCTTTGGGGTAAATACCCAGTAGTGCAATTGCTGGGTTGTAGGGTAGCTCTATTTTCAACTTTTTCAGGAACCTCCATACTGTTTTCCAGAGTGGCTGTACTAGCTTGCATTCCCACCAACAGTGTAGGAGGGTTCACCTTTCTCCGCATCCTCACCAACATCTGTCATTTCCTGATTTGTTCATTTGAGCCATTCTGACTGGTGTGAGGTGGTACTCATTGTGGTTTTGATTTGTATTTCCCTGATGCAAGTGATGTTGAGCACTTTTTCATGTGTCTGTTGGCCATTTGGATGTCTTCTTTGCAGAAATGTCTGTTCATGTCCTCTGTCCATTTCTTGATTGGATTATTTGTTCTCTGGGTGTTGAGTTTGAAAAGTTCTTTATAGATTTTGGATACTAGCTCTTTATCTGATATGTCATTTGCAAATATCTTCTCCCATTCTGTCGGTTGTCTTTGGTTTTGTTGACTGTTTCCTTTCCTGTGCAAAAGCTTTTTTATCTTAAGTCCCAATAGTTCATTTTTGCCCTTGCAAAATGGCGATGTTTCTAAGAAGAAGTTCCTGCGGCTGAAGTAGAAGAGGTTGCTGCCTGTGTTCTCTTCAAAGATTTTGATGGATTCCTCAATTCACATTGAGGTTTTTCATCCATTTTGAGTTTATTCTTCTGTATGGTGTTAGAGAATCATCCAGTTTCATTCTTCTATATGTAGCTGTCCAGTTTTCCCAGCACCAATTATTGAAGAGACTGTCTTTTTTCCCCTGGGTATTTTTCCCTATTTGACAAGGATTAGTTGACCAAAGAGTTGAGGGTCCACTTCTAGAGTCTCTATTCTGTTCCATCGGTCTCTGTGTCTGTTTTTGTGCCAATACCATGCTGTCTTGGTGATCACAGCTTTGTAATATAGCTTGAAGTCAAGCAACGTGATGTCCCCAGCTTGTTTTTCTTTTTCATCATTCCCTTGGAGATTCAGGGTCTTTTCTGGTTCCATATAAATTTTAGGATTGTTTGTTCCGGCTCTTTGAAAAATGCCAGTGGTATTTTAATAGGGATGGCATTGAAAGTGTAAATTGCTCTGGGCAGGATAGACATTTTAACAATGTTTATTCTTCCAATCCATGAGCATGAAATGTTTTTCCATCTCTTTGTGTCTTCCTCAATTTCTTTCATGAGTGTTCTGTAGCTTCTAGAGTATTTACCTCTTTCATTAGGTTTATTCTGAGGTATCTTATGGTTTTTGGTGCTTTGTAAATGGAATCCATTCTCTAATTTCTCAAATAATCTTTGACAAAGCTGGAAAAAAATGTGCAATGGAAAAAAGACAGTTTCTTCAATAAATGGTGCTGGGAAAATTGGACAGCTATATACAGAAGAATGAAACTTGACCATTATCTTACACCATACACAAAGATAAACTCTAAATGGATGAAAGACCTCAAATGTGAGACAGGAATGTGTCAAAATCCTAGAGAAGAACATAGGCAGTAACCCCTTCGACATCAGTCACAGCAACTTCTTTCAAGACACGTCCTCAGGGGCGCCTGGGTGGCTCAGTCATTAAGCGTCTGCCTTTGGCTCAGGTCATGATCCCAGGGTCCTGGGATCAAGCCCCGTGTCGGGCTCCCTGCTCAGCGGGAAGCCTGCTTCTCCCTCTCCCTCTTCACCTGCTTGTGTTCACTCTCTCGCTGTGTCTCTCTCTGTCAAATAAGTAAATAAAATCTTTTTTGTTTGTTTTTTAAATTTTATTATGTTATGTTAGTCACCATACATCATTAGTTTTTGATGTGGTGATCCACGATCCATTGTTTTCATATAACGCCCAGTGCTCCATGCAGTACGTGCCCTCCTTAATACCCATCACCGGGCTAACCAATCTCCCTCCCCCCCCAAAAAAAAACCCTGTTTGTTTCTCAGAGTCCATAGTCTCTCATGGTTCATCTCTCCCTCCAATTTCCCCCCCTTCATTTTTCCCTTCCTTCTCCTAATGTGCTCCATGCTATTCCTTATGTTCCACAAATAAAATCTTAAAAAAAAAAAAAAGATACATCCCCAAAGGCAAGAGAAACAAAAGCAAAAATGGACTTTTGGGACTTCATCAAGATAAAAAGCTTCTGCACAGCAAAGGAAACAGTCAACAAAACAAAGAGGCAACCCACAGAATGGGAGAAGATATTTGCAACTGACACTACAGACAAAGGGCTGGTATCCAAGATCTATAAAGAACTTCTCAAACTCAACACCCAAAAAACAAATAATCAAGTCAAAAAATGGGCAGAAGACATGAACAGACACTTCGCCAAAAAAGACATACAAATGGCTAACAGACACATGAAAAAATGTTCATCATCATTAGCCATCAGGGAAATTCATATCAAAACCACAATGAGATAACACCTTACACCAGTTAGAATGGCAAAAATTGACAAGGCAAGAAACAACAAATGTTGGAGAGGTTGTGGAGAAACGGGAACCCTCTTACACTGTTGGTGGGAATGCAAGTTGGTACAGCCACTTTGGAAAACAGTGTGGAGGTGCCTCAAAAAGTTAAAAATAGAGCTACCATCTGACCCAGCAATTGCACTTCTGGGTATTTACCCCAAAGACACAGATGTAGTGAAGAGAAGGGCCATATGCACCCCAATGTTCATAGCAACAATGTCCGCAATAGCCAAACTGTGGAAAGAGCCG
>NW_022590892.1:0-9550 GCF_004348235.1 Phoca vitulina
AGAATGTGTGTGTGTGTGTGCGTGCGTCTGAATGTGTGCGCGCGCGCATCAGAATGTGTGTGTGTGTGTGCGCGCGTCAGAATGTGTGTGTGTGTGCGCGTCAGAATGTGTGTGTGTGCGTGTGCGTCAGAATGTGTGTGTGTGTGTGTGCGCGTCAGAATGTGTGTGTGCGTGCGTGCGCCCATGACGTCACACAGCGGGTACTTCTGCGGATACATTTACACCGCATCGCATTTACCGTGGAGGAATTTAAAGCAGATGTCCATAGGTCCCCGTTCTAAAATCTTTTACAAAATGTGTTTCAATGATTTGCAAATGGTGCAAAAATAGATTTTTTTCCGGAGAATCTCCGTTTCCAGCTTTCCTTGGGAACATCCAGTCTGGCAGCATCAGACCCTCCCTCCTACATGGCTGCCTCGTGGAGGGGGGCTGTCACCCTGCAGTCCCGCCCCCGCTGCTCCCCGCTGTGTGTACCTGACCTGCTCCACCTATTAGGTCACCTCCTTGGGCCCTGTGCTCGGGTTTTCCCCCCTCACGTTTTAATTATGAGTGTTTCCAGCAACGCTCTGCTCACTTCTAAGCCTTTCGAACCAAGGGAAACCTCTTCCAGAATGTTCCATGGTTTTCTGTCTGTGTCTGGCAGAGTAGTTCAAGGGACTTATTAATAATTCAGGTCAGACCTGCCCAGAAGGATGGCCTTCTTGGATGGTGGACACAGATCCCACAGGAAACATCAGACAACTGGACAGGCCTCTGTGCAACCACAGTGCCATAGTCATGCTCCTCGTGAAGAAGCGCCCCCAGGAAAGAACATCTCCCCCATCCTTTGTTTCCTCCTACAAATTATAAGTAGAACCTGTGCAGCTTTGCCATGTGCTGGCCTAGCTGATTTCTCCACACTGGAGCTATAACAGTTTTCTGTGTATTTTGTGAGTACTTGTGTCAGAATGATTACCTGTAATAAAAGAGCTAACACTTTGCATCACCTTTGATCCATCAGTACACAAATGTGTGAAGTAGAAAGTAAAGACCCTCCACAATCTCTCCCCCTATCAAGATAACCAATGTTCAGAGTGTTTTCTCCTGTGGATGAACAATGCACCTAGAGACGGATCAATATCACACATGAGAAAACACACACATAAATAGAATCCAGTGCTGGCACCTAGAAGGTTCGATAAATTTTTGTTGGAAGAATGTATATACACATTGAATAAATACACAGGTTGTAGTTCAATATGTATCTGTTGAATGAATCTATAGTTCTCAAAATAAATAGATCTATGTGTAAATTTAATAAAGTGAGTGATTTACACATCCTGTTTTGTAACTCGCTCTTTCTGCATCGTTAGTGATTCGTGGCTGTCTTCCTGTCTTCATATATAGGTCTGCCTCATCATTTCTGATGGCTTTCTAGTTCTCCTTGGCATGGAAATTCCATTTTACTTAATGTATTCGGTACTGACGGTCCTTTACATAGCTGAGTTTTTTATGGTTTTCTATTAAACAGTGTTGTAGAAAGCACAGGTACACGTGCATATTTGCAGGAATTGCTGGTTCAAGGCATTGTCCTTTATGAATTCTAATAGCTACTGCCAAACTGTTCTTTGAGAACTTCTTCACTAATTTGTCTTTTCACGAGAGTAGATGAGGGTTCTCTTTCCCTACGCCCTCACTGACACTGGCCGTTACCATTAAAACAAAAATTTCTGCCTATCTTCCAAACCTATTAATTTAAAATTTTTAAATTAACTTTGAAACTGCTCCTGAGATGGAGTATCTTCCTTCCTTTTTTGGCCTGCAGGATTTCCTTGTAAATGTCCATCGGGAATGTGTCCGTGGCATTGTTTCATTTTCTCCTCAATTGCTAGGAATCCTTTAGAACATAAAGATACATTCTTTGATAAAAGTCCCTCATCATCTTTTTTTGGGCTGATTTTTTTGTTAGTTGTTTGCTTGCTTTTGAACTCTGTGTTTGTGTCTCATGTACACACATTTTCTGGTCCTGTGCTTTTAGTTTTTGATCTTGCGGGCATACCGAGGAAGGAGAATTCGAATAAAACAAGGGAAATACAAATGTGAGTGAAGGCCTGACAAAAGTGATAGGTGATCATAAAAGTGGCACAAATTTCATTGAGACATTGCCCTCCTTCATCAAACATATGAGGCTGTGATTGTAAGATTCACTGCTATTTCTTTATCGTTAGGAAAGACAACTTGCTGGCAAATTAACGGGTGTGTTCTTGACTGTTCGATGCGTCCTGATTTCAGGAATGTTAAAGTGGAAAAAAATAAGCATCTTTGAATTGACACTTTTTTAAAGCTGAACTATGCATGGGGAGGAAAATTCAAAGTATATAAATGGGCACCCAGTGAAAAGTAAGTCAGAAGGAGTAGATCAGGTTCTCTTACTCCCCTGCTTAAATCTTCCCGCTGGTTGGGAACCACACGGTTAAGCATTCCTCTGTCTGCCTCCTGATTTTACTTTTGACTACAGTAACTCTGATCTGGCCACACTGTCCTGCTGTTGCCTGTCACCTTCGGATCTTCCACTTCCTTCTACCATGGAACTCTTTTCCCCTAATTTTGCCTGCCAGGCTCCTTCTGATCACCTCTGTCTCAGCTTAGCTACTGCCTCCTCTGAGAAGCTCTCCATGACCACCAGGTGAAAGACTGAACCCTGTCCCTTCTACTCTTTTTTCTTTTTTAATCACCTTTTATTTGCTTCTTAGCACTTAATACTCTGATATTCTCTTAATTCTTCCTTTCTTTAATGATTCATTGTCTCTCTCCCTCCTCTGGGGGGGTAAGCCTTATGAGAGGCAGCGACCTGTCTCTTGTTCATCACTCTGTCCCCAGCACCTAGAACAGTGCCTGGCACGCCGAGATTGTTGGTTAAATAAATACACACCTGAATGGTCAAATGAACGAATGTGTTGGTGTTTTTGTAGTACATCTCAACTCTTTTTTTTTTTTTTTTTTTTGATCAGGGATGGAATAACTCACTCCAAGCACACTTTTTAGTAACATGTTCACTATTTGCAAGAAGGGGCACAGGTATTTATTATTTGACCTCATAATAGGGCAAACAAGTGCCTTCATAGTCTTTATATTCCTTTTCTGACTTGGGCATTGTGGCACCTGGGGCTCCGACTTCGGGTTTCCCTGCTTGCCTGATATCTAGCAGGTGCCTAGGAGGTACATCTTTTAGCTTATGGTGTGTGGCCCAGTGTATTTGAGTCAGCTGAATGGGGTTATCAGCATCATGAGAGTTTTCAGACACTGTGGTTTAGCCTCTTTCCCTTTTTCTACTGTGACCTCTCAGAGCTGAGAGAACCTGAGCTATTAGCAACGATATAGAATGGCTGTTGGATGTTCCAGTTCCTTCCATGGTTTGTACCCTTGAGGAAGCTGAGCAAGTAATGCTTCGGGTAAACAACCAAGCAGTTTCCTTTTTTAAAAAATTACAATCCATTTTTGGGGCGCCTGGGTGGCTCAGTCGTTAGGCGTCTGCCTTTGGCTCAGGTTGTGATCCCAGGGTCCTGGGATCGAGCCCCACATCAGGCTCCCTGCTCCGCGGGAAGCCTGCTTCTCCCTCTCCCACTCCCCCTGCTTGTGTTCCCTCTCTTGCTGTGTCTCTCTCTGTCAAATAAATAAATAAAATCTGTAAAAAAAAAATAATAAAATAAATTACAATCCGTTTTTTAAACTTTTAATTGACAACATTTTTAGGCATACATAGAAATAAATCAGTGAACCTCCATGTGCCCAACATCTAACTTTAACTATGACCAACTTCATCTGTACCAGTGGTTCTAAAAGTTAGTCCTAAACTAGGGGCATCAACACGGCCTAAGCACTTGTTAGAAATACAGGTTTCTAACTTTTAAAAGAATTTGAAAAAATTTCTACTTTTGAAAGATCTGCTGAATCAGAAACTCAGGGAGTGGAGCCCATCAGCCTATGTTTTAACAAGTCCTCCAGGTGATTCTGATGGCTGCCAAAGCTTGAGAACCAGTATAAAAACCATTCCATCCAATCTCTGCTGGAGTATTTTAAAGCAAATGTTATCATTTTATTTGTAAATACTTTAGTATAGAGACAATTTTCCTTCAAACACAGTATCTCACAGATTGGCACAACATTTAGAGAGCAGCCAGCCAATCAGTACCATTATTTTCATAGGCTTACCCTTTGACCTCCTAATTCCACTCAGAGAGACCTACTTGACAGGTGCTTCATGATGTCTATATAAAGATGTTCATTGCAGTGCCTCAGATGGAGAAAACTTGGAAATACCACATGCCTGATAGTGAGAGATTGGTTGAGTAAGTTGTTTTATCCACTCATGGAATTCTAGGAAATCATTACAGCGAATGATGTCATTGATATTACTGTTAAATAGGAAAAGCAGTTTCTGAAAGAATTGGCCCTGTTTGCTTTTTTCTGTGTGAGGTGTGTGTGTATGTTTGTGTGAGAATGTGTTTATGTTGTATATATGAGTTTAAGCACATAGAAAAAAGGACCGGGATGTTCTACACTCAAATACTAATAGTTATCTCTGGAAGGTATGATTTTAGTTCATTTCTCCCCTCTCCATTCCTGACTTTTTTTCCCCCCCCACAACAGAGCATGTATTTTTATAATGGAGAAAAACAATAAGTTTACTTTAATTTTGAAAGAACCATACCCATTGAAATTATAATCTCTTGGTTAATTTCGGTTGAAATGATAATCTCTTCTTGGATTTGCAGATGGACACCTGTTGGATTCAAAGAGATACGCCATTATTGGGGCAGATCTCCGAGATTTACCTGAACTGGAAGAGAAACTAAAGAAATGTAACATGAATCCACAGTGAGATTTTTTTTTTTAAACCTCTTCTGCATTTGTGACTTCTTGCTAATATGAAATAAGGCCAGTTAAAATTGCAGCGTTATACCTGTGTCCCATTTTTTATTCTGAAATGTTTATCATTTCATTGCTACTGAGAGTGGTGTTCTGAAGTATTTTTAGAGGCGAAGTTTCTCAAGCTTGTTTTCACGTCAGAATCACATGTATTGCTTTTGTAACATACTGAGGCCTAACATCATAAAGTTTGAGACAAGATAATTATATGCATAGAAATGTATAATTGCGATATATAAAGGATTAGTATGCAGAATAAAGGTAAGCTACTATTAAAAAAAAAAGTAAGTCCCATATGAAAACAGGCAAAAGAGAGATGACAAGGTAGCTCAAAGAAGAAATTGAATATCATATGAAAAAGGTATTGAACCTCAGTGGTGATGAGATGGAACTCTATTTTACTCCAACCAAGTTGGCAAAAATGTGAAAGTCTGACATTATCAAGTGTTGGCAAGGTTATGTGAGAATGAGAATGGTCGTGCGCCACTGGTGCAGGTGAATTATGAGGAACAATCTGGAAGTATCTACTAAAATTGCAAGCATGTGTACCATGTGATTTAGTAGTTTGTTCCACTTTTGGATGTGTGCACTCTGAGGAAGGCTGTGTGCCTGTACAAGGAGGATGTTCATTATAGGCACTGTTTTTAGTAGCAGAAAATTGGAAACATTCTAAATGTCCATCAGGAGAAGAATGAGTGAGCAACATGTAAAATGCATGACCTAGATCAGCATGGAGAGAGCTCAAAAGGGTAATGTTGCGTAAAAAAAAAAAATCAAGTCGCAGAATAATATGCATAGTGTGATACCAAATGTGTAAAATCAAACCCTCAAAATACAGTACTTCCATGATTATACCTATGTATCACAGAAGTATTTTAAAAATGGACCAGAAGGGTTCACACCAAATTCTTGGGAGCAGGCGCCTTTGGGGAGCAGTGGAAGGGAGTGAGATGTGTGGTTTTAGCACACTGATGCTAGTCAAAATTAGATTGGAATTTGACAGTAGTGGGGGATAAAGACATGTCTACACAGATTACTGTCAGTGAAGATGACACTTTCAACAATATTTGGGGTGAGTAACTCAAGAGAGAGGCTTGAGGGGAAGGTGGGGAAAACAGAAAGTTACTTTAAAAATAAATTGAAGGCAAACAATCAGTGGCCAGTGATTAAAGAGAGTACCTAGTAGGGAAATCCCTGGTAGAGAAGAGGCCGTAGAGCCCACAGAGGCTAAGAGCCTTGGAGGGAAGGGAAAGCTGTCGTTCTTCTGAGAGGAGAGGAAGAGGGTGAGGACAGGTGCAAACACAGGTGAGCTTTGGGCGATGCAGGGCAGGAAATGTAGGGAGTTGAAGCTTGACCTTCTGGATACATCTTTTGTTAAAGTGGTGATGGCTGTCCCCTCTGCACTTTGAAGTTCTTGTTTACGTGTTTAGCCTAGAATCATAAACCAGGTTATCATCGTTGGGATTGTATGTCCACCTTTGCAGATGTCAGGGATGGTGCTTACTGACCCAGTACTTATTTTCTAACTCTTTGTGTGTCTCACTGAGTGTTCAGAGAGCAAGGTCAGTGCACTGTACGGAATATGCCTCTTTTTTCCTTTGGGGAACCCTTTAGATGGTTCCCAGATCATAGCGTGTAGGGGGTTCTTCTTTCAGCAGAAGGGAAGTTTCGACGTTCAAGGACACCACTGGTTTTCTTGGGGGCAGGTTAGTGAGTGGTCAGTAGATTGCCTCAAGGTGACGCTGGTAAGCCTGGAGCCCTCTCAGAGTGAGGAGAGCCCGAGTGTTGGAATCTTATCCTGGATTCCAAGCGACCTCTCCTGCTTACAAGTTATTTAATAGGGGCAGTTTTTTTCTTAAACAAACAAACCCCCTCCAGAAGCCTCTTTGAGCCTCAATTTCTTCATTTATGAACTGGGGTAAAAACTACTTCACAAGATGGTCCTGAAGATTAAGTTAAGTATGCTGTGAAAGCAGTTGAACAGAAATTGGCACATAGACTACAGTCTCCTTTAGATTACTATGGTCACCATGGTAACCAGCTGCCACCTATTGCCACCATAGTAACCCGCTGTTGGAGCAAATCTGCTGAAAGATCAGGGAAATAATCAGTTATAAATCAGGCTAGCTCTTGATAGGGAAGTTTGCCTCGCTTTTGGACATCTACAAAATGGATGAAGAGCAGTGGCTAGAACAAGTATTAGAATTATACATATAATTCTGTGGGGCTTCATTTGTGCTCTGCATTTTCCTTTACTACTGTCTTTGCTTTGCTTTGCTTTCACTTATATTTTGAAAAGTATTAATCCGATTTTTAATATTGCCAATGGCTATCTCTTAAAACTACACTGACAAATGTTTAACTTTACATTTTCAAATAATTCGAATCTACAACAAAGTTGCAAAAATTGTACAAAAAATTCCCACATAGCCTTCTTCACCTGGCTTCCCCACTGTCTTAAGTAAAATTGAGCACCTTTTGCATTAAAAAGGTTTTGGGACCTGTAGTTCTCTAATTATCAATTATTAATTGAGGTTTTGGAACTTTTTCCCCACTCATTTACTTTTTCTAATAATTTATGTTGATATAATCTGGGGTTTTAAAACTTAGGTTATTGCTAATTTTAAAACAATTATTTTTTAAACAATTATTCTTTCTGATTTTCAACTTTGTTTGCAACTCGGACTTCATTGACTTTCCTCTGGATTTAGTGCCCTCAGTTTCTTTATACCATGTTCCAGTTGGGTCCAGAGAGCATTTGGATATCTATTCTTAAATAACTTGAGTTATATACCATTTCATTGTCAAAAAAAAAAGGAAATCCGGATGAACAGTAACGGTGGATAGTTGGTGCTACGATCAGGTCAGAGCCGGCACTTACTGGTGGGGAGCCTTTCTCTCTAGTGATTGTGAATCCAGGCCCTGAGCCCAGCTGTACATTCTGATGGTAACATACACCGTGTTCTTTTCAACTACTTTCCTGGGTATTCGAGTTCAGACAATTTATTTGTTTTGAGATCCCTCGCCAATAAACATGGACAGAAACAACCTACTTGCAGTGTGCCTGGGTGGCTCAGTCAGTTGAGCGCCTGACTTTTGATTTCAGCTCAGTCATGATCTCAGGGTCATGGGATTGAGCCCCGTGGCAGGCTCTGCGCTCAGCGGGGAGCCTACTTGAGATGCTCTCTCTCCCTCTGCCCCTCCCCCATCCCACGTGCACACACACTCTCTCGAAGATAAGTAAATCTTAAAAAAAAATTTTTTTTTAAAGTAACCCACTTGCTTTGTGAGAAAAATAGCAACTAGCCATGAGGAACAGCGATATTTAGGGGCAGAGAAAGAAAGAGGATACAGTGAAGGAGTCAGAGAAGGAGCAGTAAAAGAACCAGGAATAAACCAGCAGAGCTCATATAATTTGGGGCTGTCTGTGTTCCCTTTGAAGAATTAAGGCTTTTGGAGATTTCTCTAGGAGTTTATTGCTTTTCTTATTTCATAATTTGTTCATTACTTCGGGTCTTATCAATCAGAGTGCTTACTAACAAATGTAATTTCCTGAAGATTGTTCTTGTTGTTGTCAATTCTTGATGATAAAGATTTATATAAGAATTAGATTTGGTTAAATGAGTATCTATTTCTGCATTGTATCTGTCAGTTTTTGATGTGTAACAAAATCAAACTCAGTATGTACATCTCCTTTATCCATTCATCTGTCGATGCACATCTGGGCTCTTTC
Source organism: Phoca vitulina (assembly GCF_004348235.1). Taxonomy (NCBI): domain Eukaryota; kingdom Metazoa; phylum Chordata; class Mammalia; order Carnivora; family Phocidae; genus Phoca; species Phoca vitulina. The sequence continues at coordinate 8,642 of NW_022590892.1, forward strand.
CATAGTTTGGCTACTGTGGACATTGCTGCTATAAACATTGGGGTGCAGGTACCCCTTTGTTGGATCACTATATTTGTATCTTTGGGGTAAATCCCTAGTAGTGCAATTGCTGGGTTGTAGGGTAGCTCTACTTTCATCTTTTTGAGGAACCTCCATACTGTTTTCCAGAGTGGCTGCACCAGCTTGCATTCCCACCAACAGTATAGGACGGTTCCCCTTTCTCCACATCCTTGCCAACATCTCTCATTTCCTGAGTGGTTAATTTTAGCCATTCAGACCGGTGTGGTTTTGATTTGTATTTCCCTGATGCCGAGTGATATGGAGCAGTTTTTCATGTATCTGTTGGCCGTTTGTATGTCTTCTTTGGAGAAATGTCTGTTCATGTCTTTTGCCCATATCTTAATTGGATTATTCTTTGGGTGTTGAGTTTGATAAGTTCTGTATAGATTTTGGATACTAGCCCTTTATCTGATAAGACATTTGCAAATATCTTCTCCCATTCTGTCGGTTGTCTTGGTTTTGTCGACTGTTTCCTTTGCTGTGCAAAAGCTTTTATCTTGAAGTCCCAATAGTTCATTTTTGCCTTTATTTCCCTTGGCTTTGAGACATGTCTAAGCAAGAAGTTGCTGTGGCTGAGGTCACAGAGCTTGCTGCCTGTGTTCTCCTCTAGGATTTCGATGGATTCCTGTCTCACATTTAGGTCTTTCGTCCATTTTGAGTGTATTTTTTTTGTATATGGTGTAAGGAAATGGTCCAGTTTCATTCTTCTGCATGTGGCTGTCCAATTTTCCCAACACCATTTGTTGAAGAGACTTTTTTCCATTGGATATTCTTTCCTGCTTTGTCAAAGATTAGTTGACTATCGAGTTGAGGGTCCATTTCTGGGCTCTCTCTTCTGTTCCATTGATC
>NW_022590893.1:0-9550 GCF_004348235.1 Phoca vitulina
AGAATGTGTGTGTGTGTGTGCGTGCGTCTGAATGTGTGCGCGCGCGCATCAGAATGTGTGTGTGTGTGTGCGCGCGTCAGAATGTGTGTGTGTGTGCGCGTCAGAATGTGTGTGTGTGCGTGTGCGTCAGAATGTGTGTGTGTGTGTGTGCGCGTCAGAATGTGTGTGTGCGTGCGTGCGCCCATGACGTCACACAGCGGGTACTTCTGCGGATACATTTACACCGCATCGCATTTACCGTGGAGGAATTTAAAGCAGATGTCCATAGGTCCCCGTTCTAAAATCTTTTACAAAATGTGTTTCAATGATTTGCAAATGGTGCAAAAATAGATTTTTTTCCGGAGAATCTCCGTTTCCAGCTTTCCTTGGGAACATCCAGTCTGGCAGCATCAGACCCTCCCTCCTACATGGCTGCCTCGTGGAGGGGGGCTGTCACCCTGCAGTCCCGCCCCCGCTGCTCCCCGCTGTGTGTACCTGACCTGCTCCACCTATTAGGTCACCTCCTTGGGCCCTGTGCTCGGGTTTTCCCCCCTCACGTTTTAATTATGAGTGTTTCCAGCAACGCTCTGCTCACTTCTAAGCCTTTCGAACCAAGGGAAACCTCTTCCAGAATGTTCCATGGTTTTCTGTCTGTGTCTGGCAGAGTAGTTCAAGGGACTTATTAATAATTCAGGTCAGACCTGCCCAGAAGGATGGCCTTCTTGGATGGTGGACACAGATCCCACAGGAAACATCAGACAACTGGACAGGCCTCTGTGCAACCACAGTGCCATAGTCATGCTCCTCGTGAAGAAGCGCCCCCAGGAAAGAACATCTCCCCCATCCTTTGTTTCCTCCTACAAATTATAAGTAGAACCTGTGCAGCTTTGCCATGTGCTGGCCTAGCTGATTTCTCCACACTGGAGCTATAACAGTTTTCTGTGTATTTTGTGAGTACTTGTGTCAGAATGATTACCTGTAATAAAAGAGCTAACACTTTGCATCACCTTTGATCCATCAGTACACAAATGTGTGAAGTAGAAAGTAAAGACCCTCCACAATCTCTCCCCCTATCAAGATAACCAATGTTCAGAGTGTTTTCTCCTGTGGATGAACAATGCACCTAGAGACGGATCAATATCACACATGAGAAAACACACACATAAATAGAATCCAGTGCTGGCACCTAGAAGGTTCGATAAATTTTTGTTGGAAGAATGTATATACACATTGAATAAATACACAGGTTGTAGTTCAATATGTATCTGTTGAATGAATCTATAGTTCTCAAAATAAATAGATCTATGTGTAAATTTAATAAAGTGAGTGATTTACACATCCTGTTTTGTAACTCGCTCTTTCTGCATCGTTAGTGATTCGTGGCTGTCTTCCTGTCTTCATATATAGGTCTGCCTCATCATTTCTGATGGCTTTCTAGTTCTCCTTGGCATGGAAATTCCATTTTACTTAATGTATTCGGTACTGACGGTCCTTTACATAGCTGAGTTTTTTATGGTTTTCTATTAAACAGTGTTGTAGAAAGCACAGGTACACGTGCATATTTGCAGGAATTGCTGGTTCAAGGCATTGTCCTTTATGAATTCTAATAGCTACTGCCAAACTGTTCTTTGAGAACTTCTTCACTAATTTGTCTTTTCACGAGAGTAGATGAGGGTTCTCTTTCCCTACGCCCTCACTGACACTGGCCGTTACCATTAAAACAAAAATTTCTGCCTATCTTCCAAACCTATTAATTTAAAATTTTTAAATTAACTTTGAAACTGCTCCTGAGATGGAGTATCTTCCTTCCTTTTTTGGCCTGCAGGATTTCCTTGTAAATGTCCATCGGGAATGTGTCCGTGGCATTGTTTCATTTTCTCCTCAATTGCTAGGAATCCTTTAGAACATAAAGATACATTCTTTGATAAAAGTCCCTCATCATCTTTTTTTGGGCTGATTTTTTTGTTAGTTGTTTGCTTGCTTTTGAACTCTGTGTTTGTGTCTCATGTACACACATTTTCTGGTCCTGTGCTTTTAGTTTTTGATCTTGCGGGCATACCGAGGAAGGAGAATTCGAATAAAACAAGGGAAATACAAATGTGAGTGAAGGCCTGACAAAAGTGATAGGTGATCATAAAAGTGGCACAAATTTCATTGAGACATTGCCCTCCTTCATCAAACATATGAGGCTGTGATTGTAAGATTCACTGCTATTTCTTTATCGTTAGGAAAGACAACTTGCTGGCAAATTAACGGGTGTGTTCTTGACTGTTCGATGCGTCCTGATTTCAGGAATGTTAAAGTGGAAAAAAATAAGCATCTTTGAATTGACACTTTTTTAAAGCTGAACTATGCATGGGGAGGAAAATTCAAAGTATATAAATGGGCACCCAGTGAAAAGTAAGTCAGAAGGAGTAGATCAGGTTCTCTTACTCCCCTGCTTAAATCTTCCCGCTGGTTGGGAACCACACGGTTAAGCATTCCTCTGTCTGCCTCCTGATTTTACTTTTGACTACAGTAACTCTGATCTGGCCACACTGTCCTGCTGTTGCCTGTCACCTTCGGATCTTCCACTTCCTTCTACCATGGAACTCTTTTCCCCTAATTTTGCCTGCCAGGCTCCTTCTGATCACCTCTGTCTCAGCTTAGCTACTGCCTCCTCTGAGAAGCTCTCCATGACCACCAGGTGAAAGACTGAACCCTGTCCCTTCTACTCTTTTTTCTTTTTTAATCACCTTTTATTTGCTTCTTAGCACTTAATACTCTGATATTCTCTTAATTCTTCCTTTCTTTAATGATTCATTGTCTCTCTCCCTCCTCTGGGGGGGTAAGCCTTATGAGAGGCAGCGACCTGTCTCTTGTTCATCACTCTGTCCCCAGCACCTAGAACAGTGCCTGGCACGCCGAGATTGTTGGTTAAATAAATACACACCTGAATGGTCAAATGAACGAATGTGTTGGTGTTTTTGTAGTACATCTCAACTCTTTTTTTTTTTTTTTTTTTTGATCAGGGATGGAATAACTCACTCCAAGCACACTTTTTAGTAACATGTTCACTATTTGCAAGAAGGGGCACAGGTATTTATTATTTGACCTCATAATAGGGCAAACAAGTGCCTTCATAGTCTTTATATTCCTTTTCTGACTTGGGCATTGTGGCACCTGGGGCTCCGACTTCGGGTTTCCCTGCTTGCCTGATATCTAGCAGGTGCCTAGGAGGTACATCTTTTAGCTTATGGTGTGTGGCCCAGTGTATTTGAGTCAGCTGAATGGGGTTATCAGCATCATGAGAGTTTTCAGACACTGTGGTTTAGCCTCTTTCCCTTTTTCTACTGTGACCTCTCAGAGCTGAGAGAACCTGAGCTATTAGCAACGATATAGAATGGCTGTTGGATGTTCCAGTTCCTTCCATGGTTTGTACCCTTGAGGAAGCTGAGCAAGTAATGCTTCGGGTAAACAACCAAGCAGTTTCCTTTTTTAAAAAATTACAATCCATTTTTGGGGCGCCTGGGTGGCTCAGTCGTTAGGCGTCTGCCTTTGGCTCAGGTTGTGATCCCAGGGTCCTGGGATCGAGCCCCACATCAGGCTCCCTGCTCCGCGGGAAGCCTGCTTCTCCCTCTCCCACTCCCCCTGCTTGTGTTCCCTCTCTTGCTGTGTCTCTCTCTGTCAAATAAATAAATAAAATCTGTAAAAAAAAAATAATAAAATAAATTACAATCCGTTTTTTAAACTTTTAATTGACAACATTTTTAGGCATACATAGAAATAAATCAGTGAACCTCCATGTGCCCAACATCTAACTTTAACTATGACCAACTTCATCTGTACCAGTGGTTCTAAAAGTTAGTCCTAAACTAGGGGCATCAACACGGCCTAAGCACTTGTTAGAAATACAGGTTTCTAACTTTTAAAAGAATTTGAAAAAATTTCTACTTTTGAAAGATCTGCTGAATCAGAAACTCAGGGAGTGGAGCCCATCAGCCTATGTTTTAACAAGTCCTCCAGGTGATTCTGATGGCTGCCAAAGCTTGAGAACCAGTATAAAAACCATTCCATCCAATCTCTGCTGGAGTATTTTAAAGCAAATGTTATCATTTTATTTGTAAATACTTTAGTATAGAGACAATTTTCCTTCAAACACAGTATCTCACAGATTGGCACAACATTTAGAGAGCAGCCAGCCAATCAGTACCATTATTTTCATAGGCTTACCCTTTGACCTCCTAATTCCACTCAGAGAGACCTACTTGACAGGTGCTTCATGATGTCTATATAAAGATGTTCATTGCAGTGCCTCAGATGGAGAAAACTTGGAAATACCACATGCCTGATAGTGAGAGATTGGTTGAGTAAGTTGTTTTATCCACTCATGGAATTCTAGGAAATCATTACAGCGAATGATGTCATTGATATTACTGTTAAATAGGAAAAGCAGTTTCTGAAAGAATTGGCCCTGTTTGCTTTTTTCTGTGTGAGGTGTGTGTGTATGTTTGTGTGAGAATGTGTTTATGTTGTATATATGAGTTTAAGCACATAGAAAAAAGGACCGGGATGTTCTACACTCAAATACTAATAGTTATCTCTGGAAGGTATGATTTTAGTTCATTTCTCCCCTCTCCATTCCTGACTTTTTTTCCCCCCCCACAACAGAGCATGTATTTTTATAATGGAGAAAAACAATAAGTTTACTTTAATTTTGAAAGAACCATACCCATTGAAATTATAATCTCTTGGTTAATTTCGGTTGAAATGATAATCTCTTCTTGGATTTGCAGATGGACACCTGTTGGATTCAAAGAGATACGCCATTATTGGGGCAGATCTCCGAGATTTACCTGAACTGGAAGAGAAACTAAAGAAATGTAACATGAATCCACAGTGAGATTTTTTTTTTTAAACCTCTTCTGCATTTGTGACTTCTTGCTAATATGAAATAAGGCCAGTTAAAATTGCAGCGTTATACCTGTGTCCCATTTTTTATTCTGAAATGTTTATCATTTCATTGCTACTGAGAGTGGTGTTCTGAAGTATTTTTAGAGGCGAAGTTTCTCAAGCTTGTTTTCACGTCAGAATCACATGTATTGCTTTTGTAACATACTGAGGCCTAACATCATAAAGTTTGAGACAAGATAATTATATGCATAGAAATGTATAATTGCGATATATAAAGGATTAGTATGCAGAATAAAGGTAAGCTACTATTAAAAAAAAAAGTAAGTCCCATATGAAAACAGGCAAAAGAGAGATGACAAGGTAGCTCAAAGAAGAAATTGAATATCATATGAAAAAGGTATTGAACCTCAGTGGTGATGAGATGGAACTCTATTTTACTCCAACCAAGTTGGCAAAAATGTGAAAGTCTGACATTATCAAGTGTTGGCAAGGTTATGTGAGAATGAGAATGGTCGTGCGCCACTGGTGCAGGTGAATTATGAGGAACAATCTGGAAGTATCTACTAAAATTGCAAGCATGTGTACCATGTGATTTAGTAGTTTGTTCCACTTTTGGATGTGTGCACTCTGAGGAAGGCTGTGTGCCTGTACAAGGAGGATGTTCATTATAGGCACTGTTTTTAGTAGCAGAAAATTGGAAACATTCTAAATGTCCATCAGGAGAAGAATGAGTGAGCAACATGTAAAATGCATGACCTAGATCAGCATGGAGAGAGCTCAAAAGGGTAATGTTGCGTAAAAAAAAAAAATCAAGTCGCAGAATAATATGCATAGTGTGATACCAAATGTGTAAAATCAAACCCTCAAAATACAGTACTTCCATGATTATACCTATGTATCACAGAAGTATTTTAAAAATGGACCAGAAGGGTTCACACCAAATTCTTGGGAGCAGGCGCCTTTGGGGAGCAGTGGAAGGGAGTGAGATGTGTGGTTTTAGCACACTGATGCTAGTCAAAATTAGATTGGAATTTGACAGTAGTGGGGGATAAAGACATGTCTACACAGATTACTGTCAGTGAAGATGACACTTTCAACAATATTTGGGGTGAGTAACTCAAGAGAGAGGCTTGAGGGGAAGGTGGGGAAAACAGAAAGTTACTTTAAAAATAAATTGAAGGCAAACAATCAGTGGCCAGTGATTAAAGAGAGTACCTAGTAGGGAAATCCCTGGTAGAGAAGAGGCCGTAGAGCCCACAGAGGCTAAGAGCCTTGGAGGGAAGGGAAAGCTGTCGTTCTTCTGAGAGGAGAGGAAGAGGGTGAGGACAGGTGCAAACACAGGTGAGCTTTGGGCGATGCAGGGCAGGAAATGTAGGGAGTTGAAGCTTGACCTTCTGGATACATCTTTTGTTAAAGTGGTGATGGCTGTCCCCTCTGCACTTTGAAGTTCTTGTTTACGTGTTTAGCCTAGAATCATAAACCAGGTTATCATCGTTGGGATTGTATGTCCACCTTTGCAGATGTCAGGGATGGTGCTTACTGACCCAGTACTTATTTTCTAACTCTTTGTGTGTCTCACTGAGTGTTCAGAGAGCAAGGTCAGTGCACTGTACGGAATATGCCTCTTTTTTCCTTTGGGGAACCCTTTAGATGGTTCCCAGATCATAGCGTGTAGGGGGTTCTTCTTTCAGCAGAAGGGAAGTTTCGACGTTCAAGGACACCACTGGTTTTCTTGGGGGCAGGTTAGTGAGTGGTCAGTAGATTGCCTCAAGGTGACGCTGGTAAGCCTGGAGCCCTCTCAGAGTGAGGAGAGCCCGAGTGTTGGAATCTTATCCTGGATTCCAAGCGACCTCTCCTGCTTACAAGTTATTTAATAGGGGCAGTTTTTTTCTTAAACAAACAAACCCCCTCCAGAAGCCTCTTTGAGCCTCAATTTCTTCATTTATGAACTGGGGTAAAAACTACTTCACAAGATGGTCCTGAAGATTAAGTTAAGTATGCTGTGAAAGCAGTTGAACAGAAATTGGCACATAGACTACAGTCTCCTTTAGATTACTATGGTCACCATGGTAACCAGCTGCCACCTATTGCCACCATAGTAACCCGCTGTTGGAGCAAATCTGCTGAAAGATCAGGGAAATAATCAGTTATAAATCAGGCTAGCTCTTGATAGGGAAGTTTGCCTCGCTTTTGGACATCTACAAAATGGATGAAGAGCAGTGGCTAGAACAAGTATTAGAATTATACATATAATTCTGTGGGGCTTCATTTGTGCTCTGCATTTTCCTTTACTACTGTCTTTGCTTTGCTTTGCTTTCACTTATATTTTGAAAAGTATTAATCCGATTTTTAATATTGCCAATGGCTATCTCTTAAAACTACACTGACAAATGTTTAACTTTACATTTTCAAATAATTCGAATCTACAACAAAGTTGCAAAAATTGTACAAAAAATTCCCACATAGCCTTCTTCACCTGGCTTCCCCACTGTCTTAAGTAAAATTGAGCACCTTTTGCATTAAAAAGGTTTTGGGACCTGTAGTTCTCTAATTATCAATTATTAATTGAGGTTTTGGAACTTTTTCCCCACTCATTTACTTTTTCTAATAATTTATGTTGATATAATCTGGGGTTTTAAAACTTAGGTTATTGCTAATTTTAAAACAATTATTTTTTAAACAATTATTCTTTCTGATTTTCAACTTTGTTTGCAACTCGGACTTCATTGACTTTCCTCTGGATTTAGTGCCCTCAGTTTCTTTATACCATGTTCCAGTTGGGTCCAGAGAGCATTTGGATATCTATTCTTAAATAACTTGAGTTATATACCATTTCATTGTCAAAAAAAAAAGGAAATCCGGATGAACAGTAACGGTGGATAGTTGGTGCTACGATCAGGTCAGAGCCGGCACTTACTGGTGGGGAGCCTTTCTCTCTAGTGATTGTGAATCCAGGCCCTGAGCCCAGCTGTACATTCTGATGGTAACATACACCGTGTTCTTTTCAACTACTTTCCTGGGTATTCGAGTTCAGACAATTTATTTGTTTTGAGATCCCTCGCCAATAAACATGGACAGAAACAACCTACTTGCAGTGTGCCTGGGTGGCTCAGTCAGTTGAGCGCCTGACTTTTGATTTCAGCTCAGTCATGATCTCAGGGTCATGGGATTGAGCCCCGTGGCAGGCTCTGCGCTCAGCGGGGAGCCTACTTGAGATGCTCTCTCTCCCTCTGCCCCTCCCCCATCCCACGTGCACACACACTCTCTCGAAGATAAGTAAATCTTAAAAAAAAATTTTTTTTTAAAGTAACCCACTTGCTTTGTGAGAAAAATAGCAACTAGCCATGAGGAACAGCGATATTTAGGGGCAGAGAAAGAAAGAGGATACAGTGAAGGAGTCAGAGAAGGAGCAGTAAAAGAACCAGGAATAAACCAGCAGAGCTCATATAATTTGGGGCTGTCTGTGTTCCCTTTGAAGAATTAAGGCTTTTGGAGATTTCTCTAGGAGTTTATTGCTTTTCTTATTTCATAATTTGTTCATTACTTCGGGTCTTATCAATCAGAGTGCTTACTAACAAATGTAATTTCCTGAAGATTGTTCTTGTTGTTGTCAATTCTTGATGATAAAGATTTATATAAGAATTAGATTTGGTTAAATGAGTATCTATTTCTGCATTGTATCTGTCAGTTTTTGATGTGTAACAAAATCAAACTCAGTATGTACATCTCCTTTATCCATTCATCTGTCGATGCACATCTGGGCTCTTTCCATAGTTTGGCTACTGTGGACATTGCTGCTATAAACATTGGGGTGCAGGTACCCCTTTGTTGGATCACTATATTTGTATCTTTGGGGTAAATCCCTAGTAGTGCAATTGCTGGGTTGTAGGGTAGCTCTACTTTCATCTTTTTGAGGAACCTCCATACTGTTTTCCAGAGTGGCTGCACCAGCTTGCATTCCCACCAACAGTATAGGACGGTTCCCCTTTCTCCACATCCTTGCCAACATCTCTCATTTCCTGAGTGGTTAATTTTAGCCATTCAGACCGGTGTGGTTTTGATTTGTATTTCCCTGATGCCGAGTGATATGGAGCAGTTTTTCATGTATCTGTTGGCCGTTTGTATGTCTTCTTTGGAGAAATGTCTGTTCATGTCTTTTGCCCATATCTTAATTGGATTATTCTTTGGGTGTTGAGTTTGATAAGTTCTGTATAGATTTTGGATACTAGCCCTTTATCTGATAAGACATTTGCAAATATCTTCTCCCATTCTGTCGGTTGTCTTGGTTTTGTCGACTGTTTCCTTTGCTGTGCAAAAGCTTTTATCTTGAAGTCCCAATAGTTCATTTTTGCCTTTATTTCCCTTGGCTTTGAGACATGTCTAAGCAAGAAGTTGCTGTGGCTGAGGTCACAGAGCTTGCTGCCTGTGTTCTCCTCTAGGATTTCGATGGATTCCTGTCTCACATTTAGGTCTTTCGTCCATTTTGAGTGTATTTTTTTTGTATATGGTGTAAGGAAATGGTCCAGTTTCATTCTTCTGCATGTGGCTGTCCAATTTTCCCAACACCATTTGTTGAAGAGACTTTTTTCCATTGGATATTCTTTCCTGCTTTGTCAAAGATTAGTTGACTGTCGAGTTGAGGGTCCATTTCTGGGCTCTCTCTTCTGTTCCATTGATC
>NW_022590894.1:0-9529 GCF_004348235.1 Phoca vitulina
TACACTTTGCCCACTTCAAGTATCTGTCAATGGGCTGCAGGTTATAAAGACATTTAATTGTATCTACATTCCCTTCCGGAAGCTAGGTTATTGATAGAAATGTTTTGTTCTTGTAGATTGCTAAGAGATTTGTAAACTGAGGGAGACTCATGTCTTGCATCATTGTGATCTCTGTAAGGTAACTATTTGCTTTTCCTAGGGGCACCTGGGTGGCTCAGTCGTTAAGCATCTGCCTTCGGCTCGGGTCATGATCCCGGGGTCCCGGGATCGAGCCCCGCGTCGGGCTCCCTGCTGGGCGGGAGGCCTGCTTCTCCCTCTCCCATTCCCCCTGCTTGTGTTCCCTCTCTCGCTGTGTCTCTCTCTGTCAAATAAATGAATAAAATCTTTAAAAAAAAGGAGTGCCTGAGGAATGTCACATATATCCCATGGCCGGGGCGGGAGGGGGGGGCGGGTGTGTTGTGGGGTGTCAGCTTCTGCTTTGTCCTCAGCTTGCCTTCTGTTCCTTCATCATTAGAACACTTGAAAGGACTTACTTAGAAGTTTTGTTTATTACATTTACTGGAATCAGCAGCATTCTTGAGGAACTTGTTTGTTAGGAAACAATTCATGCACTTAAACGGAAAATAAAATATGTTAGATGTATAAATTTGATTTAAAAGAACTTAATTCATGAATTGTAAAAGTCCCTGTAAAATTATTGATAAAACGCAATTATATTTATAAAGAAAACAAGATTTGTAAGTTGAACTTAAAAGCTTAAGAAAGATCTGTTTTTAAGTTTTAAAAATGTGTTAATTTAATTTGAATTGAATATTGTTTCCAAGTACCAGATTAGCCTCTGAATAATATTTTCTGTGTGCAAAACCATCCTTGAGGACACAAAAAAACTTCACACTGACAATGAGAAGTTAGTTGCCTCATAAGGGGTGTGACCGATGGTTTTACACATAGTCCCTGGTGGCTCTGAGGAACAGTCTTATGTCCTCTTGTTCCACAGAATCACTTTCTGGAATGATGAATAAAACGGTGACTAAAAATGAGAAAATCAAAGGGGACAATGAGGGGAAAAGTATTCCCTCAAAATGAGGGGAAATGGAAGGCTGTCATGTTTAGGGTTTTTTAAATTTATTTTGAGGGAAAATATATTCAGGATAAGGTGTAAATACTGTCCTAAATCAATTTTATTTATTTTTTATTTTTAAAGATTTTATTTATTTATTTGACAGAGACACAGCGAGAGAGGGAACACAAGCAGGGGGAGTGGGAGAGAGAGAAGCAGGCTCTCTGCTGAGCAGGGAGCCCGACGTGGGGCTCGACCCCAGGACCCCAGGATCATGACCTGAGCGGAAGGCAGATGCTTAACGACTGAGCCACCCAGGCACCCCCTAAATCAATTTTAAAAAAATAGAATAGGAAGATACTGTGTAAAATTTCTAGAATAGTGTTTCTTAAATGTGAATGTGCATGCAAATCAACTGGGACAACTCTCCTTGTAAGTGCATGGAGGTGGTACCTAATGCTATTGTGGTAACTGATGTGGGGAACAGAAGCAGAAGGAAATGGAGATAAAATTAAATTTCCTTAGAACCTGCAGCGCATTGACAAGTACTCGAGACAGGCAGAGTTTAACTTTCCTCCAGGAAGCTCCCACTGTCTTAATGTTAATGCCTTGCTAGAGGGAAAAACAACCTGAGCTTGACAATAACTAGGCCTCCAGGATCCTGTGTGTCTTCTTTAGCATATGAAAGTCCTTTTGGAAACTTCCCTCCGTCTTTACCTCCCCCAACTCCCCCAGCTCCAAAGTATATAATGGGCCACTCCTCACAACCCCAGTACAGCTCTTTCTGCCCACGGCTCCTGTCCCTGTTTTTCACCAAAGGTGTCTCAAGAATTCTTTCTTGCCCGTTGGCTCCGGACCCCAACACTCCACACCACATCAGTAATTATGTTGCAATATATAAATGTATCAAATCAACACATTGTGCGTCTTAAACTTACACGGTGTTATGTGTCAATTATATCTCAATAAAGCTGGAAAAATATAAAAATAAAGTTTAAAAAAGTTAAAAGTATTACAACCAATTTTCTTTTTTTTTTTTTAAAGATTTTATTTATTTATTTGTCAGAGAGACAGAACACAAGCAGGGGGAGAGGCAGGCAGAGGGAGAAGCAGGCTCCCCGCCGAGCAAGGAGCCCGATGTGGGACTCGATCCCAGGACCCTGGGATCATGACCTGAGCCGAAGGCAGCCGCTTAACCGACTGAGCCACCCAGGCATCCCTACAACCAATTTTCAAGAGCACTGTGTTTATAATTAAAATTGCTGGTTTAGGGGGTCGCCTGGGTGGCTCAGTCGGTTAAGTATCTGCCTTCATTCAGTTCAGGTCATGATCCCAGGGTCCTGGGATCGAGCCCCGCATCAGGCTCCCTGCTCGGTGGGGAGCCTGCTTCTCCTCCCACTCCGCCTGCTTGTGTTCCCTCTCTCGCTGTGTCTCTCTCTGTCAAATAAATAAAATCTTTTAAAAAATAATAAAAACAAAAAAATTGCTGGTTTAATTTGAAAAATGTGTATATGTTGTGCTGCAAAAAAAAAAAAGTTCTGATGCAGTAGGTCTGGAGTGGGGCCTGAGATTCTGCATTTCTAACAAGTCCCCGGGTGATGGTGCCAACAATACTGGTCCCAGAACCACACTTGAAGTAGCAAGAAGTCAGAGGATCAGGCATTATAATTCTGTTCTCTAAAAATAAGGTAAAGGGGAGCAAATATTGCCACCCCAAGGTATCCCTCCTGGCCATATTGATCATTTTAAGCTGGTTATTTTAAAGAAACTGCAAACACAAGAGAAGATCTGAAAACCAAGTAGGAGTTATCCTTTAGTAAGAGATATTTACATTTCTCTCCATTTGTATGGAGGGAAACCTCCATTTGTAAGGGTGTCTCCCTCCCATTACCAGGAAGAGGAGGTTGACTCTAAATCTCTAGAAATCATTATTTATGGAGAAGGCAATGATTTAGATCTGCATAACAACCCTGCCCTTGTTTACTGTGCTTTCCTGGTAACCTCTCATAACTGACTCCCCACCCCCAAAATCTCCTTTTAGGCCTTAGCTGGAGATGGCTTTCAAGGTGATGACTTTGGGCCATTTCGGGGGGGGGGGGGGGGTTATTCAGCTTCCCAGGTCTGTCCTGTATTTACAGGAGGTACACATGTTATTAAACTTCTGTTTGTTTTTCTCTTGTTAATGTGTCTTATGGCAACTGAATTGTTAGACTGGCCAAAGAACCAGAAGGGAAGAAGGGAAAACTTTTCTGCTCCTACAAAGGACTATCCTTAACTCATAAGCCTATACCAAAAGGATTTCTGCCCTCATAAGTGAGGGCAAAGGAGTGAGGAGGGTCTTAATTGGTGACCTTCTTCATTCCCAGGGGTGCCCATGGAGGCTCCCTTCCTCAGAGGCTTGAATGTCAGCAGCCAATATTAACTCTCTTCTGTTGGACCAAGATTGCTAAATATCAACACTTTTAGATCCTGGACTTTGAGTGTTCCAGAATAGAACAGGGGTAGGAGGTTAGGCCAGCAGAAAAAATAGGGGGTTGCTCTTTTTCCCACAGAACATCAAGGTCTTTGCGTCTCAGTGTCTGACTTCTCTTGCTGCTTGTTAGGTTCTAACAGGATACCTGGAGCTCAGCAATGAGGAAGTCACGGCTGGCTATTGGGAAGATCAGAGGCCTGTCCCTGCAGCACTCCACAAGAAGCCAGATCAGACCAGACAGACCCAAGATGGCAGAAGCCATGACAGGAAACGTCTGATCAAATTAGGAAGAAAAAGCTTGAAACCGTACTTACCAAACCAACTAATAAATCTTCCGGCCCCTAGTAACACAGTCAAAAGATAGAACCCCAAACCTTAGGTTGTGCGCCTTGCACATCTCCAGAGTGTACTTTGGGCTTTATTTTAAAAAAATTTTTTTTCATAAGATCAACTTCTTTTTTTTAAGATTTTATTTAATTACTGAGGGAGAGTGAGAGAGAGCACAAGTGGGGAGGAGCAGAGGCAGAGGGAGAGGGAGAAGCAAACTCCCTGCTGAGCAGGGAGCCCTGGTGTCGGGCTCGATCCCAGGACCCTGAGATCATGAACTGAGCCGAAGGCAGACGCTTAGACCTGAGCCACCCAGGCGCCCTGTATTTTGGGCTTTAATAAACTTTCCCACTTGTGTACTCGTCTGCTCTGCTCCATGTCTGTCCCCGAATTCATTCTTGTGACAAGACCAGGAACCTTCAGCCACTCCTTTGGGTCTGGCTGGGCCGAGGCCCCAGGGCCCAGGATCTCTCCAGTTTACTGGGTAACCGTTGTGCCATGAGAATGTAAAAGAAATGGATCTGGCTCTGCAAATTCATGATCAATAAAAATATTTAACAACCTCCTAGGCAAAAAACAAAAAGTGAAAATGAAGTGTTAGAAGAATCAGGAAATAACTTGATCAGGAGCTTATAAAACGAAACTGACTGGGTGAAGTCTCAGGTGCCAGATGCTGGATTCACTGAATGCAGGGTTTAGGGTTGTGCTGATTTCTGAATCTGTTTGAGAATATGGTGGACTCTAAGTCCAGAAAACACAAAATCTACTTTTATCTTATTTTATTTTATTTTAAGATTTATTTATTTTTTTAGAGAGTGAGTGGTGGGAGGGGCAGATGGGGGGAGAGAGAGAGAGAGAAGCAGACTCCCCAGTGAGTGGGGAGCCCGACTCTGGGCTCGATCTCACGACCCTGAGATCATGACCTGAGCCAAAATCAAGAATCGGACACTTAACCAACTGAGGCATTCAGGTGCCCCGGAATAAACCGCTTTTATTATTTTTTTTAAATAAACTGCTTTTAAATAAAATATGCCAAATACGATAGTTTTAAAAAACAATCCTAGTTATGTGAAATGCATTTTTACTTGTCTGAATTGGAAAAGGACTGTGTGGCTGTCATGGGCACTGGAAATAAGCAATGCAGAAATAGATTCTGTTTAATTTATCCAAAAAAAAAACCCCAAGATGTAGTTATGGGTATTTCCCCTTACAATGAAAACATACTTCTATTTTACATCTTTAATAATGACTGACTGAGAGTACATGTTTATTTTAGTTAAAGAACAGTCCAAAGACTAAAACATTAATGCTGGGTCTAGAAAAAACTTGAAAAGCTGGGATGGAAATAGAATGATTTACCTTGAGAATTTTTAGTACAAATATTAGTAATAACTAACGTTAATTGAACGTTTACTTTGTGCTGGGTAGTCTACTAAATCCTCAACACCAATACTTCTCAGGTTGTAATGTACATAAGAATTGTCTGAGGTTCTGATTAAAATGCGGATTCTGCTGCAGTAGGTCTGGGGAGGAACCTGAGATTTTGCATCTAGGAGGTACTGAAGTGATGCATATAGCACTGGCCAGGTTCAGGTACCACACTTTGAATAGGGAGGTTCTATTGGATCATCTCACTTAATTCTCACAGTAACCCTAGATACAATTAATGTCTCCGTTTTACAAATAAACTGAGTCCTAGGGAGATAACATGATTTACCTAAGTGCTGGGGCTGGCATTCTGACTCTAAGTCTGCATTCTTAAATTGGAATGACCTAGGGGCGCCTGGGTGGCTCAGATAGTTAAGTGTCTGCCTTCAGCTCAGGTCATGATCCCAGGGTCCTGGGATCGAGCCCCACATTGGGCTCCTGGCTCAGGGGGAGCCTGCTTCTCCCTCTCCCTCTGTCTCTCCCCCTGCTGATGCTCTCTCTCTCTTTCTCTTTCTGTATCTCTGTGTCTCAAATGAATAAATAAAATCTTAAAAAAAAAACAACCATTGGCTAGATCGTTCTAATTTTTTTTAAACTTTTTTTTAAAGATTTTTTTTATTGATTTGAGAGGGAGAGAGAGAGAGAGAGAGACAGGGAGAGAGAGCATGCGCACACACGCAAAGGAGCAGGGGGTGGGAGAAGCGGACTCCCGAGGCGGGGCTCCATCCCAGGACCCCGGGACCATGACCCAAGCAGAAGACAGATGCTCAACCGACTGAGCCACCCAGGCGCCCCTAGCCAGTGGTCCTTAACTCTGATGGCCCCATCATGTAAATCAGATTCTCTGAGAATGGGGCCTAATCATCAATATTTTTTTCATGCTCCCCAGGTGGTTTCAATGGGTAGTCAATTCAGAGCACCACTGATCTGGTTCAACCCTTCTTTTACAAATAAGGAAATTGAATGTCCCCCCCCACCACCACCCAAAGAGTCAATGTTTGTAACAAAGAACCCGGGGGGGGGGGGGGGGCGCCTGAGTGGCTCAGTCGGTTAAGCGTCTGCCTTCGGCTCAGGTCATGATCGAGCCCCACGTCGGGATTCTTGCTCAGTGGGGAGCCTGCTTCTCACTCTCCCTCTGTCTGCCACTCTCTCTCTGTGTCAAATAAATAAATAAAATCTAAACAAAAAACAAAGAACCCGGGTCCCCTCATTCAGTGAATACCCTAAAAAACGGCCACTGCAGTACAGGCTGGGGACCAGGATGGGGAGATGTTTATCTTTGTTGAAAAAAAAAACCTGATAATTTAAACCTTATTAAACTATCAACTAACAAATGCCTACAGGGCACTCACTAAAAGACGCTAAAGAGGATCTAAATTAAAAATGATTTACATTATTTTGAGGAAAAAAGGTACATGACGGTGTTTGCAAAGACAAAGCAGGATCAAAAGAAGCCTCAGAAACCCAGAAGAATGTAAAGGGTAGAGGATATGCTGGGTCTTAGCAAAATTCTAGTCTCTACTGGGAGAAAAAAAAGAAAAAGGAAAAGAACAAAGCTTACTTTAGTTGGGTCCAGTAAAGTTGTGTGAAAATCTCAAGAAATTTCACATTTACCCCAGAGTGCATAGGATCCCCAATTTTGAAGATTCTGGATTCACTAAGAAAAGTTTACACTATTCATGAAATGATTCATCCATTCACTCCAAAAAAATTTGTTAATCACCTGCCATGTGCTAGGTCCTAGATCCTGAGAATACAGTAATGAACATGACAGATACGGAGATTACATCTGAGAAGGGTGCTGACCATCCTAACGCTCTAGATCTCGACTTCAAGAGAAGGCATGTAACATAGGCTTAGCCAGTCATTACAATTCATTCTCCTTACCATATGATGGCCCAAGCCAGGCCAATGAGAACCTGGCCCTGGTGTTATTATCTCCCAAACCAGAAGTTCTAATCCTTCTCTGTGATTATTACCTGCACTGATGATAAGCTGGAAGTATCTATAGCCATACTTCATGCTGCTTAACATGGAAGAAGTCCTGTGTAGAAAGATGAGATTGGAGCTAACTATTGAGAGAGGAAGAGAATGAAAGGGAAAGAGAGAGAGAGAAATCTGATGATGTAATTTGAATTCCTGTATGCAGAATCCACTCCACCTCTGTCCTTCCCAGATATGTGAGCTGATAAATTCCCTTTTCTTACTTAAGCTGATTTGAGTCAAGTTTCTGTCATTTGCAACCAAAAGAGCCCTGACTCAGACTTACAGACTCATTAAATGAACAACTACATAGACCTGGGAGTTCATCTAATACAGTGACTCTCCAAGTGGGGTCCCTGAGCCAGTACCGTTGGGGCCACTGATGACTTGTTAGAGATGCAAATCCTGGAATTCTATCCCAAACCTCCTGAATCAGTAAGTGTGGAGGGAGAGCCCAGCCATCAGTTTTAATAGGCCCTCCAGATGATTTTGATCCACACTGAAGTCTGAGAAACTCTGTCCTAATACATCTCTTTCCATGAGATGGGAAAATAGAAGCTCAGAAACGGGAGGTAACTTGCTGAAGATCATCAAACTATTTAGAAGTGGCCTCAGACCCTCAGTAATCCCAGGGCTATGGGGTTTGGAAAAGGAAGGTCACTTGGAGTTTTGAGGGAAGTAACACATGGATTGGCAAATAGGAGGGGGAAAAATATTTTGGGTCAAATAATACAGTACGGTTGGAAACACTTGCTATGTGTGTTTGGAGAATATTTTACTCATCTTGGCTCCCCAGCTGAGCCAACAACAATGTGTTAAAGCTCCATGGCCAATGGCAGGAATCCAGGAGAGTCCTTTCCATGTGCCAGCGAAGAGGAATTTCTTAGAAAAGCTACAGAAATTATGCTACTATCACATTTCGCTTTGTGGAGTGAAGGAATAAAGAAGATGAAGCAAAAAGCAAGGGACGACAGCTTTTCCCGAGTCCCACCTCTCCAGCTGGGAGAAAGGGGCTTTATCGTTGTTCTGGCCCGGGAGGAAGTTCCTTGGAGGGAAACTGGGCACCTAACCTGGTGATTTGGAGAATAACTTGCGTTTTTTGAACTTTCTTTTTCAGGTGGAGGGAGAGATCAGCAGCGTTCCAGAGTGTCCCTGGAAACTCTATTTAGTAGCTTTCTTTCCGATGATTTGTCCAGCCTGCCCTGGGGACCTGGTCTATCCAGAGGCAAACTGAAGAGAAGAAAGGCCCTGGCACCAATATTTCTGAAGCCTTTCGTGGTCTCTCCTTTGCCGACTCAGGAGTAGACAGACGGTCATAGTAGGTAGCAGATCAAAGGATCAAGGGAAATCGCTGGCACTACCAATTTTAGAGAGGACAAGCTTTTAATAGTCACTATATACTTTTCCTTTGGTACATCTACTTGGGCAAGGCCAATGCCCTCCAGGAAGGTACCTGGTAAAAAAACAAAAGCATCACCTCCTCTCATATAAATCCATGATTCACACATTTATCCGTCCATTCGTTCGTTCATTCATTATTTGTTGAATACCAACCATGTGCCAGGCACAGGTCTAGGCACTGGAGACACAGCAACAAAAATAGTAAAAAACCAAGCCAAAACATCCTTGCCCTTATGGAACTTGCTTTCTGTTTGTGGGGGGGGGGGAGACAGTCCATAAACAAAACCAGTAAGTAACACAAGTTGGTTGGCAACTCGTGCTATGGAGAAAAAATAAAGCAGGGAAAAAGCAGAGAGAGAGAGAGCTGGGTGTGGTGAAGGAGGAAATTAAAACACGTAAATAAATAAGGCAGTCAGGGAAGGCCTCACTGGCATCCAGTGTGGTCTTTGTCATCAATTCTCGGGAAAGATCTCTTGAAGCTGGAAAAGACCCTGAGAAAAAGACTCAAACTATTAATCAGGAAATAACTACTGAGCGGCACCTGGCTGGCTCTGTTGGTGGAGCATGTGACTCTTGATCTTAGGGTTGTAAGTTTGAGCCCCACGTTGGGTATAGCGATTACTTAAAAAGAAAATCTTGGGTGCCTTGGTGGCTCAGTCATTAAGCGTCTGCCTTCGGCTCAGGTCATGATCCCAGGGTCCTGGGATCGAGCCCAGCATCGGGCTCCCTGCTTGGCAGAAGCCTGCTTCTCCCTCTCCCACTCCCCCTGCTTGTGTTCCCTCTCTCGCTGCGTCTCTCTCTGTCAAATAAATAAATAAAACATTTAAAAAAAAAAAAAAGAAAATCTTTTTTTTTTT
>NW_022590895.1:0-9526 GCF_004348235.1 Phoca vitulina
TGGATAAAGTATTCTTGGCTGCATGTTCTTCTCATTTAGTACCCTGAATATGTCTTGCCAGGCCTTTCTGGCTTGCCAGGTCTCTGTGGATAGGTCTGACATTATTCTGATGTTCCTCCCTCTGTACGTAAGGAATCTCTTCCCCCTAACTGCCCTTAAGATGGTTTCCTTGGTTCTAAGATTTGCGAGTTTTACAATTACATGCTGGGGTGTTGGCCTGTTTTCCTTGATCTTGAGAGGGGTCCTCTCTGCCTGTAGGACATGAATGTTTGTTTCATTCCCCAGATTAGGGAAGTTCTCACCTACGATTTGCTCAAATATATCTTCTAGTCTTCTCTCTCTCTCCACCCCCTCAGGGATCCCAATAATTCTGACATTGGAACATTTCATGGTGTCACTTATTTTTCTGATTCTATTTTCATGGATTCTGTTTTTGTTTTGTTTTTCCCTGGCCTCCTCTTTTCCCTTCTTGTCTATTAATTTGTCTTCTAGATCACTAATTTGTTCTTCTGCCTCACTTACCCTAGCTGTTAGATTATCTAGATTAGATTGGATCTCATAGATAGCATTTTTAAGTTCTGCCAATTCAGCTTTCATTTCTGCCCTTAGAGACTCTATGTTGCCATTAATCGATTTAGCTAGAATGGAGATTCTAGCTATTGTCTTTACAATTGCTACCCTGAATTCCATCTCTGACATCTTGGTTATATCTCTATCCATTTGTAAATCTGTGGCATAAGTCATAGTCTTTGAGTCTTTCCTATTTTGGGGGTTCCTCCTCCTAGTCATTCTGTTGAGGGGTGGTTGAGGGAATGTATAGAGTCCAAATTATTGACCACAACCCAAGCAAGATGCACCTGTTTTCTAGGGACCTTAGGGTTGCTGGCCTCTTGTTTTCCCAGATTGTCTTCTGGGAAAGGGGCCTGCTGCACTGTTACTCAGGCAACCCTGTTTGGGCAGAGTTGCCCTGCCCCCTGTGGTGGGGGATAGGCTCAGTGAAAACCAGTTTTGGGGGAGCTTTTGTCCTCTGGTAGCTTTCCCTGGTGGCTTTCTGCATCTCTTCCGAGAGTCAGAGCAGAAGAGATAGTTTCCAACCCTCTGCCTCAGAGCAGAGAGATTGCAGTCTGTTCTTCAGTGAACGCTCCAGGCCACACTATCTCCTTTTCTGTCAGTGCTGCTATAAACTGCAGCATCCTGCGTTGTGTGCCCCTCAGCAGCGCTCCCAGTCCTCGCCTCCAGGTCGGGGCATGTCACTCCCCTTTGTGCTTCTAAAACCGCCAGCTGCTACCTGTTTGCACATGCAGCCCCACCGCTCCAGTTTTCCATCCGGTGGGTTGCCCTAAAGTCCTTTCCCTGTTGCTACTGGTCTGTGAGTCTGTGCCCTATCCCAAGCATGGGAGGCTATCACTCACCGGCGGTGTAGGATCCCCATGGCTCCTTCCCCCTGCTGTTTATCTTCCGATATCTGCCCGTGGAATCACAGCTCCCTGCTTTGTACCTCAAAACCAACCACCTGCGATATTCTGTTTGTAGAGATCCAGAACTATCTTCTTACATCTCAGGCTGATTTCGTGGGTGTTCAGAGTGGTCTGGTAGATATCCAGCTCAATTCTGGGGACCAGTTGGAATAAGGTCCCCTACTCTTCTGCCCTCTTTTCCAGGTTCCAACTATATGAATTCTTATGTAAATGGGAGGTGGAAAACGGGATGGTAAGTGGGGTCAACAGAAAACTATTTTTTTTAAGATTTTATTTTTTAAGTAATCTCTATACCCAGCGTGGGACTAGAACTTGCAACCCCAAGATCAAGAGTTGTATGCTCTACCAACTGAGCAAGCCAGGCTGCCCAGACTTTTTTTTTTTTTTTTGGAGTAAGTTCCATGCCCAACATGGGGCTTAACCTCATGACCCTGAGGTGCCCCCAAAAGACTATTTTAAATTCAGAGGACTAGTAGCATGTTTTTATGTTGCTGAAACTGATCCAGTAGAAAAGGAAAAATACATGAGGGAGAAGGTACAATTGCTGGAGTGATGTCCTTGAGTAGGTAAGAGGGCTGATAGAGTCTAATGTAGAGATGAAATAGTTGGCTTTCAAAGCAATGGGAATTCATCTTTAGTAACTAGAAGGCAGAAAATATGAGTACACATGAATGTATGTGGGTAGATGTTTTGGTAGAAGTCTGCAGAAGTTTTCTTCTGATCGCTTCAATTTTCTCAGTGGAGTAGGAAACATGAACATTATCTGAAAGAGAACTTGAGGGAGGAGGTGTTGGGTGTTTGAGGAGAGAGGAGAATGTGTGAACAGTCATCTGGGAGAGTGGGTGCACAAATGGACTAGAAAAACGTAGTAAGATTGTTAGGTGGCACTAAGGGCCCACTTGAGGTTCATGAAACCAGTCAGCAAGGCTATATGTTTATTAGCCATGTTCAGCTACATAGGTGAATGCACAGAGAGGGCAGCATTGCATTTAGGCAGTACTATGGTTTTGCCACATGAGAGATGAAGGCAAGTGATTAGAGGGTATCTACAAGGACCAAGAGAATGAGTTAACATGTAATTTAAGCTGGGAAAGGTAGGAGGAAAAGATATGAGACAGGTAAGGGATAGTGAACCCAGCAGAACATAGCCTCTCTGGGCTCCTAACCCCAATCCCACATCTCAGAAACAGAACTGAAAAAAGGGAAGATGACTCAAATAAATCATGAGAGTTTTATTAATGACCTTCAACTTATAGAGAAATGGAATAAAGCAGCACATTGGTTCCTGTGGGGCCTCAGCAATGGCAGCAAAAACCATCAGGATTCATCACCTTTTCCAAAGCAGTGTGTTGAGAGGAGGAAACAGGTCAAAGCCCATACTAGTGAAATACACCCCTGAATGGGTAAAGGGGCCCTGACATGTTTAATAAGATCTTAGAAGAGAGTCCTCACCACAGGTTTTTCTACAATACTCATGCTACACCAGCCAAGTTCTCCACCAATAACACCACTTCACCCAAAAGAACATTCCTCCAGCAGTGAGACTACAGAAACCAATATCCAGAGCTGTACCTTAGCATGGGACTGGAGTTTAAAAGATGAACATAGGTAAAGCAGGAAGGGCATCAAAGGCCATCATCACTTACTACTGCAGAATAAATAAAAGGTTTGGACAAAACTGCCAATAATAAGTAGGAATGAGATGCAAAATTACAAAGCAACTATGCAAGAAAACTACTGCAGAAAAGGAGAAAGGGAAGGGAAAGAAGGGGACTGGGATGAAAGAAAAAAAACCTCAGCAAAGCTGGAGGAAAACAAAACTTAAGCAACCAAAGCAGTTTTTTAAATTTTTTCTGGAAGTATTTCATGCTAATAAAAAAGGGGGGAGGGAATAATACAAGAATTAAAATATAATATAAAATCAGAAGAGATAGAGGAACCAAGAAAATAAAATGAAAACTAAAATGGTCCTAATATAGATTATAAAAAATAAATAGGAAATGACAAGAAAAGAGAATCAATTGCCTGGAGGAAAGATTTGAGATCAATGAAAGTGGGTAACCGTCCAGATCCCAATTCCAATTCATGGGCAGGAGGGGTTTCCCAACCACCACCAAGCAATTCTCCTGACACCAAATGAGCGTCCTGCAGTTCAACTCAAGTCTGACACTATCTCCCCAAAGAGAAAATCAGATTCCACACGTTAAAGGCTCCATCCTACAAGATTACCCTTGCTCCCACTACTTCAGAGGCCAATTACCAGTCCAGGTTGCTACCTATACTTCTGACCAACTGGCTTTAAATCAGAGGTTCCCACAACTCCCTCCTTTGGGTAGATTAATTTACTAGAGCCTCTCACAGAACTCAGAAACATTTTACTTACTAGATCACTGATTTATTACAAAGGGTTGTAGCTCAGGAATGGCCAGATGGAAGAGATGCATAGGGAAAACTATGTGGAAAAGGATATGGAGGTTCCAACCCCTCTGGGAGCATAATTCTCCCCAAATTCCCACGTGTTCACCAATGCAGAAGTTTTCTGAACCTGTTTTTTTTTTTTTTTTTTTTGGAGTTTTAAGGAAGCTTCATTACACAGACATGACCAATTAGATCATTAATTAGCAACTGATTCAACCTCCAGCCCCTCTCCAGGCCCCAGGGTCATCGGGGGTGGGACTGAAAGTTCCCTAATCCTCTAATCACCAGGTTGGTTCCTCTGGTGGTCAACCCCCATTCTTAGGTAATCTAGGAGGATTCCAAAAGTCACTATTAACATAAACAAAACACACCCTTATAACTCTCTTCACTTAAGAAATTCCAAGGGTTTTAGGAGCTTTGTACCTGAAACTGGACAAAGACCAAATATATATAATTCATATTATTGTTAAAAAGAAAACCATAGGCCCAAGATGGAGTAGAGCATGTGACTTGATCTTGGGGTTGTAAGTTTGAGCCCCATGTTGGGTGTAGAGATTACTTAAAAATAAAATCTTTAAAAAAAAAAAACCTGAACTATGAAGAAAAACTATTTAGGTATCCAGACAGAAAAAAATAAGTTATCTACAAGGCAGGGGGAGCAGTGGGAGGAGTGGGATTCTTTCTGGTCTCAAACTCTTCCCTGGAAACTTTCAGTGCTAGTAGAACAAAATCCTAAAGAAAAGTACATATGACTCCAAAATACTTTACCCAGACAAATTGTTCAAGTATAAAAACAACAGGCAGATATTCTCAAATATGAATAAATTAAACACTTAGGAAATGTAGCCCTAATGAGCGCCTCTCAGAAGAAATACTCTTCGATAACGAAATTCAGCCCACCAAGGGGGGAACCTAATGAAGATCACACGACCAGATAAAGTAATGGGACAGTAAGCACTGAGTCTAATTAAGCATACAATTTAAACAACTAAGGGGCTTGTGCTTTCAAAAGAACATGTAAACATTTATAAGCCTTGAAGACATAAACCAATACAAGCAGCAAATACTGAGATTGGAGGGAAGGAAGTAAGACAAGTGGTAAGAGAACTAAATATGTAGTCTTTTAAGGTGATAAGCTCATTCATACTGTTGAAATTAAAATATTGGGTCCTACAACAAATAATTACTTCAGTTTCCTAATGATCTTTAGAATCTGTTTTCTTAATCTTAAAGGGATCTTTTGGGAACCAAGATCTCTTATGGCAAAGAAAGTTTTATCTCACCAGTGATTTCTTCAGCTCTATCTTATTTTTCTTAAATTCAGGAAAAATAAAATCTAATACTTCTTATTATTAAAATAATAACATGCTTCTATATGATCCAATTCCTTTAAGTTTGTTTCTGTCTGCAGACCTACACATCTATTCATACTTCTAGCTTTATAGAGAGAGCTATCTATAATAATGGCCACAAAGTGTGATAATATTATTCATTTCTGAGCACTGAGATTTCAGATTTTTTAAAAATATATTCTTTGTACTTTTTTGTATTGCTTGAATTTTTATAGCTAGCCTATGTCATTTTTATATTTTACTCCTTCCTATTAAAATGAATTAGAGGATCAATCTATGATAAAGAGGAAAGGGAAAAAGACAGCCAAATATTTATTTTTGACCCTAAAATGAGGATTTCACTGCAAGTCTCCCATGTCAGGACAGCTTTACAGGGTCACCCCTTAGGGCAATTTCCAACTGATTTCAGTTATTGAACATATACTGTCTGTACTGTTCCAACATGTAATTCTTTCTCCTTCTGCTTGTGGTGAAACAAATTCTGGCCAAGAGAACATTTGACAGAAGACATAAAC
The DNA here is from genome assembly GCF_004348235.1 of Phoca vitulina. Lineage (NCBI taxonomy): Eukaryota > Metazoa > Chordata > Mammalia > Carnivora > Phocidae > Phoca > Phoca vitulina. The sequence goes on from NW_022590895.1 coordinate 5,764, forward strand.
TATCTGGTGAGTTAAAGAAGCAACCAAGGCTTTTATTGTCTGCAGCAGTGGTTTAGGAGCTCTTCAGAGATAGAAAGCAAAAGGATCCTGGTGGCAATAGCTCTGCAATACTCTTGGAGGCTGCTGGAGACCATGGTAACTATCCTGGCCTTTTCCCGTTCAACATACAAGAGCATACCATGTGTCATTACACATAGCCCAAAGCAGAGCCTGAGAGAGACAACACCTATTTAGAAGCAGGCAGAAACAGCATAATTCTGAGGTTCTTGGTCAAATGATACAAGATCATTTTTATTTATAGACTTATAAAACTGGAGATTACTAACCCTCTGAAGATATAGCTAATAAGTGTGTGTGTCCTAGGGAAATATTCATCAGACTCGGAATCAAGTTTCTCCCCTTGAAAACCAGGCAAGTCTTGCCCTCGGGATGGGACTAGAGATCTTTAAAAAGGAATTTTCCCAGCAGAAAAACTGCAAAAACAATAGAGAGGTCACATCTACCCATTATCTAGCTTCTCCTAATGTTAACATCTTACATAACTATAGTACAATCATCGAAACCAGGAAATGAACATTAATGAGATACTATTAACTACATGCCTTATTCAAGTTGCACCACTTTTTCCACTAATGTCCTTTTTCTATTCTAGGATCCCACCTTGCGTTCAGTTGTTATTTCTTTTCATTCCTCTCCATCCTGCCTATATTTTAGGCAGGAAGGGTGCCTAAGACTGACACCCCTGTCTTTTTGTACTCTAATTCTTCAGTCTTCATTTGTCTTTCATGACCTGGACACTTTTAAAGACAACTGAGCAATTATTTTGCAGAATGGGCCTCCATTTGGGTTTGTCTGACTTTCCTCATGGCCAGGTTGAGGTTATGTAGTGTTGGCATGAATGTCACAGAAGTCATGTCATGCCTTTCTTAGTGCACATATCATGGACATCCTGCCCATGTGTCTTATTAGTTGATGTTAATCCTGATTACTTGGTGTAGGTGGCTTTTGATTGGTTTCTCCACTGTCAAGTTAATATATTTTACCTTTGCAATTGGTAAACATCTTTGGGATATTTTGAGACTATACCAATATCTTGTCTCCCCTCAAACTTTCACCTACTGATTTATTTGAATCCATCAGTGGATCTTATAATAAATAATTATCACTATGGTGTTTGCCTAATGGTGATTTTGTATTTTGCTCATTCACTCTGCATGTATTAATTGGAATTCTTCTGTAAGGAAGAACTACCCATTCTCTTCTGTTATGCAGTGATTGCTTATGTCCCTCTAAAATTCATGTATTGAAATCTATCCTCCAATGTGATGATATTAGGAGGTGAAGCCTTAGGGAAGTAATTAGGATTAGATGAGTCATAAAGAATTAGTGCCCTTAAGAGTCAAGAGAGAGCTTGCTGCTCTCTTTCTGCCATGTGAGGAGACAAGTTAGGAGTCTGCAACCCTAAAGAGGGTCCTTACCAGAACGTGACCACGTTGGCACCCTGACTTTGAGCTTCTATCCTCCAGAAAGGTAAGAAATCAATTTCTGCAGTTTATAAGCCACACACTTTATGGTACTTTGTTATAGCAGCCTAAACAGACTGAGATACCTTTCATGCAATCATTTATTTAAATCAGTATGGACAAATGGATATTTTGATATTTGGGACCAGACCCAGCCCGCAACAGGCAGAGAGCCATTGTGGACAACTGGACTAAAGGAAAACATGGCTCAACCACAACAATAGGACACATGCAACACATATAGGAGACACCCCCAAAGCACCAGGTTCTGGTGACAGGGGGGTGACAGGGGATGTTGCACTGAAGGGCACTACAGGACCTCCTCTTCATAAGGTCACTACTTTCAAGAGCAGGAGATGGAGCTAATTTTCCTAACACACAGAAACAGACATGCAGAAATAGACAAAAATGAGGAGACAGAGGAATATGTCCCAAATGAAAGAATAGGACAAAACCACAGCAAGAAGCTAAATAAAACAGAGATAAGTAATGTGTTTGATAGAGAATTTAAAGTAATGGTCCAAAGATACTAACTGGAGTTGAGAAAAGTGTGGAAGACTTCAGTGAGACCCTCAACAAGGAGATACAAAACAGAAAAAAAAGAACCAATCAGAGGATGAAGAACTCAATAACTGAAATTAAAAATACACTAGACAGGGGTGCCTTGGTGGCTCAGTCAGTTAAACATCTGACTCTTGATTTCACCTCCAGTCATGATTTCAGTGTTGTGAGATTGAGCCCTGTGTCAGGCTCCAAGCTCAGTAGGGTGTCTGCTTGAGAGTCTCTCTCTCCCTCTCCCTCTGCCCCTCCCCCCACCTCTCTCTCCCTGGCTAAAAAACAAAAGAGAGTAAGCAAGGAAGGAAGGGTGCCTAAGACTGACACCCCTGTCTTTTTGTACTCTAATTTCAAAAATGACATCCCATCACCTCTGCCACATTCTTTTCGTCAGAAGCAATCACTACATCCAGCCCATCCCGAGCCCACACTGGCTCAGTTGGTGGAGCACGTGACTCTTGATCTCGGGGTCATGAGTTTGAGCCCTATGCTGGGCACAGAGTTTTCTTAAATTAAAAAAAAAAAGAAGGGGCAGAGGGGGGAAAGATGGCGGAGGAGTAGGGGACCCTATTTCAACTGGTCCCCGGAATTGAGCTGGATATCTACCAGACCACTCTGAGCACCCACGAAACCAGCCTGAGATGTAAGAAGATCTGGATCCCTACAAACAGAATATCGCAGGTGGTTGGTTTCGAGGTACGAAGCGGGGAGCCGTGATTCTGCGGGCAGATATCGGAGGATAAAGGGCAGCGGGAGGGTGCCTGGCCGTGGGGATCCTACACCGCCGGTGAGCGACAGCCTCGCCCGCTGGGGACCGGGCACAGACTCGCAGACCGGTAGCGGCGGGGAAAGAACTTTAGGGCAGCCTCCGGGGCGGAAACCCGGAGCGGTGGGGTCGTGCGAGTGCAAACTGGGAGCCGCTGGCGGTTTTAGAAGCACAAAGGGCACAGACATTCCCTGACCTGGAGGCAGGACTGGGAGTGCTGCAGAGGGGCGCACAACCCAGGCCGCTGCAGTTTATAGCAGCACGGACAGAAACGGAGACAGTGTGGCCTGGAGAGCTCACTGAAGAACAGACTGCGGTCTCTCTGCTCTGAGGCAGAGGGTTGGAAATGGTCTCTTCTGCTCTGACTCGCGGAAGAGACGTGGAAAGCCGCCAGGGAAAGGCGCCAGAGAACAAAAGCCCCCAAATCTGATTCCCGCTGAGCCCATCCCCCGCCACAGGGGCACAGGGCAACTCCCCCCGAACAGGGTTGCCTGAGTAACAGCGCAGCAGGCCCCTCCCGCAGAAGACAGGCTGGGAAAACAAGAGGCCAGCAACCCTAAGGTCCCAAGAAAACAGGTGCATCTTGCTTGGATTCTGGTCAATAATTTGGACTCTATACATTCCCTCAAACACCCATCAACAGAATGACTAGGAAGAGGAACCCTCAAAATAGAAAAGACTCAGAGATTATGACTTATGCTGCAGATTTACAAATGGATGCAGATATAACCAAGATGTCGGAGATGGAATTCAGGCTAGCAATTGTGAAGACAATGGCTAGAATGGAGAAATCAATTAATGGCAACATAGAGTCTCTAAGGGCAGAAATGAAAGGTGGATTGGCAGAACTTAAAATGCTATCAATGAGATCCAATCCAATCTAGATAATCTAACAGCTAGGGTAAGTGAGGCAGAAGAA